>NC_134354.1:304496724-304776724 GCF_048569485.1 Anomaloglossus baeobatrachus
ACAAAGTTTACAACCCACGGCACTGTACTTAATCTCCCTGGATGTAGACAAAAGAGAAAGATTGATAAAAGGTTGCAACGCAGGATAATCCGGATGGTGGATAAGCAGCCCCAATCAAGTTCCAAAGAAATTCAAGCTGTCCTGCAGACTCAGGGTGCACAGAGTCAGTGCAAATACCCGGTGTAATTTCAATAAATCAAATGCTATGGCAGGAGACCCAGGAGAACCCCACTTATGAGACTGATACCTAAAAGGCTAGACTGCAGTTTGCTAAAATATATGTAAGCCAAAATCCTTTTGAGAAAGCATCTTATGGACAGAAGTGGCCAAGATAGAGCTTTTGGTGAAGCACATCATTCTACTGTTTACTGAAAACGGAATGAGGCCTACAAAGAAAAAAAGCAAAGTATCCCAATGGACACCTGTGGAGAGATCTTAAAATTTCTGTTGGCAGAAGGCACTCTTTAAATATGAGAGACCTGGAGCTCTAACAATTTTGGACTTTTGTGTGAAAATATGTACAAATTGTTTTTTTTCTTTGTTTTTGTTTTGTGCTTTTTTTGTGTGTTTTAACAATACACACAAAGGAAATAAACAAGTGTATAACAAAACATATTGCAATTGTTTTCGGGGAGAAATACTTCATTTTCAGGAACAATTGCAAAGGTTGGCCATGACTGAATGTTCTCATAGTGTAGTCAGTAATGCCCCATGTGGATTTTCCCAAGTGTATGGCCATATGGAGGTGCTGCTGAATAATGATGATCTTAAAAAATGTGAAAAAATCACAAGTGTGAATTTTTTTGTTTGATCATTGGCTGTTTTACAATGAGCAAGGAACAAGATGGAATGGTTAGTCAAACATGCATTTGGGCAATCATCACCTGGCGTAAAAGGCCTTTAAGCAGAAAAATTTCATTGTGCAAGAAAAAATGCAATAGAAACTTTCTTGAATTATAGTTTTAAAGGAAGTCTTTACGAGTACGAGTTAGTATGCTGCAAAGAATAATATACAAGCATCTGCCTATACTGATATGACAGCTAAAGCTTTACACTTGCCTGCAATCAATAATATATGTACGCAGCCCATGCATCTGCTATTATGAAGATACCAGATAACCCAACTTTGATCTAGTTCCCATTATTTGCTGCCAAAGTTCATCCAGATGCAAGAGGAAGGCAAAAGGAGGGAGAGATAAAAGGGTTTGAGTAATGGTGTAAAGCAAATAGAAAAAGAAGGGGAGGAGGTGTGGAAGGAGAGATAAGCAAATCAATCCTTGTAGTAATAATATACCTAGAGCATTTACATTTTACACTGATTCTGTGCCCCTCTATTATCTTACACCATCTGATCACACAACTAAATACTGTTACAAATTTCCAACAATATTTAGATTGGCCTCAGTCAGAGACAGTGTTTGCAGTTTAAGAAATAAACAAATGAAAATTGACTCTAGAAATACTTGACAATTGAACAGGGAATGTCTATTATCTGATTTTTTTTTTCTCAGCCGTGCAATTTAACCCTGTAAATTCTCATCAATTTGCAACTACTTGTACACTGTTATATTTATTTATTTTACTTACTTATACAGTGCCATTAATTCCACAGGGGGTGAACTTTTAGGTTTTTTAAAAAAAAAAATCATAATTTTAAAAACGTTTTTTAATTTTTTTCTTGATTATACTAGTCCCCTTGGGGCTTTATGACTGCACAGTCTGATCGCTTCTGGTGATCAGAGCAATGCTTCAGTATCTCTCTTATCAACAAAAATGCTGATCTCATGTGAGTGCCAATGCTCTGCCGGCATTCACAGGAACTGAGTCATGACAGTGACAGGGGTCATCAAGTGACCTCACGTTCCCATTTCAACCCATTGGCACCCCATGATCGCGTCACGCCTCTGATGGTGGCGGTAAACTACGCAATCCCCATCGGAGCGCGTTATATCGCACTGTCAGAGATTGACAGCACGATCTAATGGGTTAACAGGCATGGGTGGGTCTGTTAGCTACACATGCGTGGAGAAACATGTGGGCCTGCCACTTGAGCCCACATTAAAGGGAAGGAGGCAGACCTAGGATGTTTATGTAGGTCCTCGGGCTTTTAGGGGTTAAGCAAGGGTTTTCCAATACTGGACAACACTTTTCAATAACAGTGCAGATGATTAACATAAATATCCTAACCTGTTCAGCAATACTTTATTAAAGTCTGGAACTAAGATACCAAGGACAAAAATCAACAGACATTTCTGGCCCAAAAACATAATCAGCGCCAACAACACATATTTGTCTGCAAAAGATCATTAATCCAGTAGTGACGGAGTACATTTTAAGTTTAATGACTAAGCCCTATTTTTCAATTCTGACCAGTATCACTTTATGAGGTAATAACTCTGGAACGCTTCAATGGATCCCAGTGATTCTGAGATTGTTTTTTGTGACACATAATTATATTTTTTTAAACTAAAATATTGCTTTGGCTGCAATTTTTTCATTTTCACAAGAGGAATTAGGAAAAAATGGCACCTAAAATGTATTACGCAATTTCTCCCAAATATGGTAATACTGTATCCCACATGTGCTCAAAAACTGGGCTTACGGCAGGGCTCGGAAGGGAAGACGTGCTATTTGGTATTTGGAGCGTAAATTAGGCTGGAATAGATTACAGACCCCAAGTAATATTTGCAGAGCCCCTGAGGTATCAAAATGTCAGAAGTAATTAAATTGCCAAAACTAAATCCATCGATAACTTAATCTAAGGTCTGAAACACACATCCGTGAAACACGTGCGTGTTTGGTCCGTTTCCGTGTATACTGGAGACACGGCCAAACTTGCACCAATGTTATTGTATGATAAAAGGTCCACGTGCGTTTTTGATGCATGTCCGTTTGTCCGTGTCCGTGATCCATACCTGTGTGCGTTTTGCACGGCAGCATGTCCGTTTTCTGCACGCAACACGCAGCACGGACCCAATGAAAGTCAATGGGTCTGTGCGCACTTCCGAGTGACACTCTGTTTGCTCTCTGTACGTTTTGTGCTTTTTTCATGTGATGTCGGTCTTTTTTCTTTTTCTGTTTCGTTCTCTCCCTCAGTCCGTCGGTCGGTCTCTATGTCTGTCGGTCGGTCTCTCTGTCTTATCTGTCCCTCTAGCTGTCTGTCGGTCAGTCCCCCCCCCCTCTCTCATACTTACCGTTCCCCGATCTCCGGCGCGGCGCTGCACGGCTGTTATAAATCTTCGGCGGCTTTTACTATTTTGAAAAAGCCGGCCGCCATTAATCAATCTCGTATTCCCTGCCCACCGGCGCCTGTGATTGGTTGCAGTCACACACGCCCACCATGAGGTCCACAAATGAGGTGAGTAGCGCGATCAGCTGCTGTCAGTCAGGTAACTCGCGGCCACCGCGGGTAACCTCAGTGTCAGCTCAGCTGATCGCGCTACTCACCTCATTTGTTGCGTGGAGCTGACAGAAGCGGCGGTGTATTCTGCAGCTCCTGTCACCTGCATGTAGCAAAGCTGGAAGCGACGCTGGAGGTCCATGGATTACGCCGCACATGGAGGGCTTTGTCGGGGTTAATAAATTGGTGATGAGGGACTTTGTTAGTGTTTTTTATTTCTAATAAATTATTTTTTCGGGTGTGTGTGTGTTTTTTAAATGTCACTTACAGATTAATCATGGAAGGTATCTCGGGGAGACGCCTGACATGATTAATCTAGGACTTATTGGCAGCTATGGGCTGCCAATAACTCCTTATTACCCCGATTTGCCAACGCACCAGGGCAAATCGGGAAGAGCTGGGTACAGTCCCAGAACTGTCGCATATAATTTATGCAGCAATTCTGGGCGGCTGCTGACTGATATTGTTAGGCTGGGGGGCTCCCCATAACGTGGGGCTCCCCATCCTGAGAATACCAACCTTCAGCCGTATGGCTTTATCTGGCTAGTATTAAAATGGGGGGGGACCGCACGCCGTTTTTTTAAATTATTTATTTATTTTACTGCACAGTATAGACACGCCCACCGGCTGCTGTGATTGGGTGCAGTGAGACAGCTGTCACTCAGCGTGGTGGGCGTGTGTGACTGCAACCAATCACAGGCGCCGGTGGGCTGGTAAAGCAGGGAATACGAGATTGATTAATGAGCGGCCGGCTTTTTCAAAATAGTAAAAGCCGCCGAAGTTTTTATAACAGCCGTGCAGAGCCGCGCCGGAGATCGGGGAACGATAAGTATGAGAGACGGCTGCTCAATTCAGTCAGGGGATTAGCGGTCACCGGTGAGTCCTTCACGGGTGACCGCTAATCAGTACGCGGCACACAGACAGAGCCGCAGCATGACAATGAAGTCGGGTGAAGTTCACCTGAGTTCATTCTCATCGCGCAACTCTATCTGCTGTCTGCCGACATGTATCAACGACATTGTGCATCACACACACACACGGAACATTTTACACGGACAACACACACACATGTCAGTTATTTCACTCACGCACACATGGACATTCCACACGCATATACGGTTAGCATACGGGATACACACGCTGGCCACACATATCATAAAAACGGACCTAAAAAACGGAAAACGGACCCGAAAAACGGCCCGTATCACACGTGCGTGGTTTTAACGGATGTGTGTTGGAGCCCTAAGGGTGTCTTCAACATTTTAAACCCACAGGTGCGTCACAGAACTTTATAATATTCCGGTGTAAAAATGAAAACATATTTTTTCCAGTAAAATGTTATTTTCGCCTGAAGTTTGTTATTTTTACAAGGCATAATAGGTGAAATTTCACACTATATTTTGTTAAACAATTTCTCCCGAAAATGGCAATAGCCCATGTAATGTCAAAAAAATCTGTTTCGGGCTCATTGCACGGTCCATAATAGAGATACTTGATTTTTGGAATGCAAATTTTGGTGAAACAGATTGTAGACGCCATGTCACATTTGCATAGTCCTTGACATGCTAAAACAGAAATTCCCAATAAGGAACCCCATTTAGAAAGTAAACCCATCAAGGAATTCATCTAGCGATGTGTTGAGAATTTTAAACCTATAGTTACTTCACAGAACGTTTTTAAATTTACATTTGTATTTTTAAAAATTATTTATTTTTTTTTGCTAAAATGTTTTAGCCTTAAGTTTGTAGTTTTTACAAAGGATAATATGAGAAAATGGACCGTATAATTTGTTACACAATTTCTCCTGATCACGTTAATACCCCACATGTGGTTAAAAATTGCTGTTTGGGCACATAGCAAAACTCGGAAAAGATAGAGAGCTAGTTGACATAAATTTGGCCACAATAAATTGTGAATGCCGGCAGAAACCCCACACGGGATCTTAGTTTAGAAACTAGACCACTCATGTAGGGGTGTATTAAGCATTTTTAACCCACCAAACTTTATAACATTTAGATGTGAAAACAAAAAATGTAATTTTTCACTACTGATTTAGCAACAAATTTATAATTTCCATGAGGGGAAATTGGAAAAAATGGACTCCTGAATTTGTTATGCAACTAATCTCGAATGCAGTGCTAGGTGGTCAAAAACTAATGTTTGGAAACATGGCAAAACTTGGGAAGCAAAAATCATGATTTAATTTTTGGAATGCAAATTTGGACACAGTGTTGCATTTGCAGAGATCCTGAGGTGCTAATAACGCAGAACCCCCCACACATTTTGTTACATAAGTTTGCATCAACATTTTTTGCCTTTTAGCTGCCAAAACAGCAGAAAACCCCCAAAAGTGACTATATTTTAGAAATTGCACCTCTTAATGAATTACTCTATGGCAGCTGTGACTATTTTGGTCCCACAGATATTTTCATTTTGTAATATCGACACCATTCTTTTTTTTCTAGAGACTTGCAAACGCAGTTTAATGCTTATTTATTGTGCCCACCTTGTACTTCTGGAGACATGCTAGACATAAATTATTAATTGGGTTCTCCTCACTGCAGTAATGCCAAACATGCACACTGTGGGGCTCAGACGGAGGGGGGACACTTGAATTTGGCAAAACAGATTTAACTGGATTTTACTTGGGGACCATGTAACTTTTCCAGAGCCTTTGCTCTACCAGTAACGTGGAAGCCTCCTATATTTCCAATGACAAATGATGGACCTGATTGGGGGCTGAGTTTTCATAGGATAAGTTAGGGCTTATATAGGTAACATTTTGGGGATATAATATTTTCAGTAAAAGGCTAGTATCACATTATTATGTTCTATGCTGAACACTTACATACAGGGTCAGACTGGGGTGTCTGGGGCCACCAGGGAAATTGACTCCAGGGACCTACCTTACAGCTATATGCAAATACCTGTTAGTTTTACAGTAGAGCACTGACTGCAAAACACAGGTGACTCCTGCACATCTCCTGTGCTCCATAACTGATGTACAATTATACTAGATTGCAGTTAGGGGGATCTTTGGTGAAAACAAGATATCACCAATCCTCACGTTTGGTAGGTGATAACTTATTGATCAGTAGAATCCGACCAGTGGAAACTGCACCGATAGGAAGAATGAGGAACTTTTATTCCTGACAGGGCACTTTATATCCCCATTATAAAATGCAGCAGCAGGTAAGATGTGTGACTGCACCTCCATTCACTTCTTTGGGGTGGCCCAGAAAAAGCCAAGTACAGTGCTCGAAGCCACTGAGGGAATGAATGGATCAGGGGTCGAGTCAGACATGAGCTCCAGTGTAATGGGGATAAAAGTTGCACATTTTGCCGATCAGTGCAGGTCCCAGTAATCAGACCCCGACTGATGAATAAGTTATCAGTCATCCTTAGGCCATGTTCATACTTTCAGTATTTGGTCAGTATCTTACATCGGTATTTGTAGTCAAAACCAGAAGTGGGTGAAAAATACAGAAGTGGTGCCCGTTTATATTCTACTTTTCCTCTGATTTTTACCGCTCCTGGTTTTGGCTACGAACACTGAGGTAAAAAACTCACCAAATACTGAGCATGTGCACGTGGCCTTAGAAAAGGTGATTACTTGTTTTCAGAGGAGAACCTCTGTAAGTAAATATTTGCTGTTGTGTAATAATTACAGGACAGGGAGGGGTTAAATGTTCAAGTATTTAATCTCTAATGGAAATAAAGAATCTTCCCCATATTGATATCAGAGAGAAAAAGTGACCTTTATACACTACACAATCCACTACTAAGACCAATAATATCACATACAAGGGAGACGTACAACCACACTATGACCAGATTACATAGTGACCAAATAATACCACATACAAGGGAGAAATACTGCAATACAATGTCCAGACCACAGATTACCACCACACAGTGACCAAATGCAACCAATCACTTTCAAGGAAGAAATACCGCCACTCCGTGACCAGACCATGGTGACCAAATAATACCATAAACAACAAAGAAGTACCACCATACCATGACCAGATCATATATTAACACCACATGGTGATCGAATACAACCACATACAAGGGTCAAATACCAACACTCCATAATCAGATAACATAGTAACCGAAAACTACAATTATAATCATGAATAAAAAAAACAATACTAATAATACTAATAACAATAATATTACCATCGCTGCCATTATACACAGGAGCTCTGTATATAGTGTCAGTGTAAAGGTAATACAGTGATCACCAGCGATATTATACACAGGAGCTCTGTATATAGTGTATAGGTAATACAGTGATCACCAGCGACATAATACACGGGAGCTCTGTATACAGTGTATAGGTAATACAGTGATCACCAGCGACATTATACACAAGAGCTCTGTATACAGTGTATAGTGTGTGTGTACATGTAATACACTGACTTACCAGTGACGTCTCTAGTTGAAATTAGTCATCTTTGATTTTCCTCTTCATCTGGCGCTGACCTCCTTCACTTCTTCCTGCCATGACGCGACTCTGCAGAAAATAACAGTCACCTATAGCTGATCACTCCCAGAGCATATTCCTCACTTTTTCCCCAATTTCTACACTATGTCAGCTTTTTGTTCCCTCATGCAAGACATTATTCTCAAAATTAAATTATATTTCATCAGTAATAATGTCCCTTAATTTGCCCCTACAGTGAAATGGGGATAAAAGTTGTAATAGTAGATAATAGTAATTATCTCTACTATTTGCCAACATTTACTTCGTCTGGCTGGAACTTTCAGTGCTGCTAACTGACTGTGGGGGGGGCGGTGTCTTCCAGCTAGTATCTGCTCCTACTTCAGCCTATGGGAAGCCACCACACCCTTTTTATATCTTTCAGTGTCCCTGGTTCCTTGCCAGAGATAGTCTTGTGTTGCTTTGAGCCACATCCTTCCTGATACTGTGCACCTTGCTTTTTGTCTCGTATGAACTCGACTTTATTGACGTGCCTGCTGTTTTGTACCTCGCCGGACATCTCGATTTGACCTTGGCCTGTTTTCCGGACATTCCTCCTGCTTGCTGTTTTGTACCTCGCCTTACATCTCAGTTTGACCTCGGCTTGATGACTATCCCCCTCTCTGGACTCTAGCCTACTATAGGCAGTGAACCCCTAAAGGGTTTCAGGGTACCTCAGGTTCCTGCTTAGTGGGTGGCTTGCCATTACAAATGTACACACACAGACATGCTGACACACACACACACACACACACACACACACACACAGACAGGCACACGTACATATAGGCAGACACATAGACATGCACTGGACACAGAAAAATGTACACACATGCAGACAGGTGCACGTAGACAGACATATGCACATGTTCATACAGACACGCACATGAACACAGACATGCACACATATCAAAATGCAGACAAAAGCACACATACAGACATGCAGAAAAATGCAGCCAGGCACCTGCACGCACACAGACACATATATGTAGACATGCAGACACATGCACAAGAATGAACACAAGCACAGACACAAGCATGCACACACATGTAGGCACATACATTCACACAGATTACAGTCAGCCTCATGCACAGACAAGCACAAATACATAGGCACACAAGCACTTGCATGCACAGACATGTAGAAGAATGCAGAAAGGCACTGCAGTAATGTACACACACATACATACACACACACAGATTATTCTCGTTTATACAAAAAAGTCATATAAACAGACGTATATATATATATATATATATATATATATATATATATATATATATATATATATATATATATATATATATATATATATATATATATATAATATATATATATGCAAACACACACACACACACACAATAGAGGCGTTCTTACCTTCCCCTGGCTTGTCTCTGGTCCGGCCTGCAGGTTCCATTGATGATCCTCTCTGGTGGGAAGCAGGTCACGCTGCCTGATGTCACAGTTAGCAGACACAGCAGCATCTATTAACTATGACATGGCTGGGGCGGCACACGAATAACTGATGTCTCAGTGCAGCCCTGGCCGACATAGAAACAAGCAGCCCCGGCAGATCGCCCGGGGCCCCAACACAGGTCGCTGGCACAGCCGCCTGGGGCCCCGACACTGCCGCTAGCACAGCCACCCGGGGCCCTGACACTGCCGCTGGCACAGGCGCCCGGGGCCTCGACACTGCCGCTGTCACAGCTGCCCGGCGCCTACTGCTGCTGGCACAGCAGTCTAGGGCCCCCACACTGCCGCTGGCGGGGCCACCTGAGCTACCAGCCTGAGGCCCTATGTGAAGCGCGGGGGAGGGGGCCAATAAGGACCCGGCACCCCGGTGGCCCAGTCTGACCCTGCTTACATAAGCGTTGCCATGAAAATCCCACAATTGAAATTTTTATGATGGGAACCATACTTTTTTTTTCCAGGATGATTTGGTGTTTGCCTTTATACAATTTTTTACGTGACTTTTTGACATCTTTTTATTCAATTTTTTGTATGTCAGTATGATGAAAAAAAGCTATATTTTTTATTTTTTTTTATTTTTTTACAGTGTTTGCCATACAGAATAAATTACATGACAGTTTTATAGTTTGCATTGATCTGGATGTGCCAATGCCAATTATGTGTACTTTTTTGGTTATTTTTCTTTTTATGCAAAAGCTGCGTTTTTAGTGGTGAAAGAGCTTTTTGAAATTTTTGTGCACCTTTTTCATGTGTTATTTTACCATACAGCAGGGTTTGGGAGAGAATCGATAATATTTAATTCTTGCAGAACAGATTCTCCTAGAATAGTTTGCAGACCCCATATACAGAGCCTCTAAGTGCCAACAGAGCAGAATGCCCCCTCAAGGGTCCTCATTTGGAAAATTACATCCCTCTGGGAATTTATTTACAGGAGTAGTGATGATTTTGAGACCACAGTTGCATTTCAGAAACAGGCAGCAATGGGTGTTACTGTGTGAAAATTGCAAATCTGCCATTGTACTGCCTAGTACAAGGGGATGCTGCTAAGTCTTTGGCTTTACCTAGAAAGAAATGAGATAGGATGATGAAACTTTACATTTATTGCACATACTCTCCACTGATGTCAACACACTTCTTACATCGGTATTCCAAGTCCTGTAAGCCTAGCAAAAAGAAGGATTTCGGTTGTGCCTCAAACCAGGCATCCGTATCAACCATGGCATCAGAAATGGTGTGAAATTTGATACCCTTGAGGTGTATCTTCAGGTTTGGAAACAGACGATAGTCGGAGGGAGCTAGATCTGGTGAACAAGGTGGGTGGTCAACCAGCTGGAAGCCCAGCTCTGCCAGTTTTCCTAAGGTCGCTTGTGCAGTATGAGCGGAGAACCATTTTGAAGGTAGTCCACTAGCAGCACGCCCTCCTTATCCCAGAACACAGACGCCATCACTTTAGTGGCTGATTTTTGCACCTTGAACTTCTTTGGATGTGGAGAACCACTGTGCTTCCACTCTTTTGATTGATTCTTATTTTCAGGGTCATATAAATAAATCCAGGTCTCATGCATAGTGACTAGTTGATTCAGGAAGTTCTTATCAGTCCGGGAACACTGACAAATGGACCGGGAAAATTTCACCCACATGCTTTTCTGATCTGTTGTCAAGCATTTGGGGACCCACTTTGTAGATCGCTTCCTTATCTCCAAATGTTCATGGATAATGACACAAACACGTTCACAAGAAATCCCCATGATATCTGCTATTGCTTTGGCTGAAATTCGTCGCTTCTCCAGCATGAGGTTGTATAAAAATAAGGCAGAGTTGGGTACTGCAGAGCAAGTCTGCCAGGCAGTGGAGCCGTACTCACAGTTTCGTAGGATCAGCTGTTCCTGGATTTTACATGCGCCTGGATAGAATGTTCATAGCGGGGTGGTGCTCAGCGAGCAACATAGAAAGATATCCAATAATCCAGCATAAGAAAAAACGAGGCGGCAGCTCACTCTGTCAATTGCACAAAGTTTTATTCTGCGGTTGCAGACATATGCAAGAGCAGTAAGGAGAGAGGGGAGTGCGGGGGCAAAGAGCGGACGACAGCCTGAGCCTGAGGCATTGATTTGGAATATGTGTCACGCTCCCCGGTGCCCGTGCCATGCTCCCCGGTGCCCATGCCATGCTCCCCAGTGCCCATGCCACGCTCCCCGGTTCTCCTGCCACGCTCCCTGGCTCCCCTGCCACGCTCCCCGGCTCCTCTGCCACGCTCCCCTGCTACCGGACCTCGCTTCCTTGCTCCCGTGCCACGCTCCCCGGTCCCCTGCTCCTCAGCCTCCATGCTCCCTCACCTGCGTCCTCCAGACTACCCAGTCCCCGGTCCCGGCGCCCGTCTGCTGTCCTGAGCCGGCCCGGCACTCCTGCCTCCTGTACACCGCATCCTGCTCTGGCTTCTGGCACCCGGGCCTCGCGCATGCGCATTAGGGCGCGCGCGCAGTCATTGACCTTTTCTTAAAGGGCCAGCGTCCTCCAACAGGATATTGAAGATGCAGGTACAGGGTATATAGGGGGTTCCTTTCCAAGTGGGCGGAGCCTGTTCTTCGTGTTTGCTAAGCTAGGAGTCAGGTCTCCCTGTGCCATTGTCTCGTACTCACCTATCTCTCTTGTAGAGCCGCTCCTGTCCCGCCAACCGGTCCTGACGATTCCAGAACCCCGAACGGTGACTGTCCGCCATCTCGTCAGTCCCTACCATCTCCGATCCCTGGATCCGTGTGGTGACCCACCTCTTCGCTCCGTTGGTTCCGGATTCTGCCTGACATCATCTCGGCCTCCGAACCTGAGCTCCGTCACCCGGACTACCCTCAGAGACTCCGTGGTCCCAGGGACTTCTTCACTCCACTCCTCTGTACGGACTGTCCTTCTACCCGTAGTGCTCCGGCTACCGGGCACCTTGCCCTCGGTGAGGTGTTCAGCCCAGTGGATCCACCTCCTGGGCCTACCCGTCCTCCTGGTCCTAACAGTAAGAACAGGCCATGGATCCCACCGAAGCACTAGCGGCCCAGCTGGGCAACTTGCAGCAGGAACTCGGACGACAGCGCGAGACTCAGTCCCGCATGCTGGCCTTCATGTCCTCGGTGGATACCCGCCTGAACACGCTGCAAGCAACTGCCACGTCCCTGGGATCTCATGCTTCAACAGCACAGTCCACGGCTGCAGTTCCAGTGGCGGCTTCCTCGGAAGCCTCTAAACTCCGCTTGGCCTCTCCACCCCGATATGCCGGAGATCCTAAGACCTGCAGAGGATTCTTGAATCAGTGCTCCCTCCACTTTAAGCTGCTTCCGCACCTGTTTGCCTCCGACCAAGCCAAGGTGGCGTTTGTGATGTCCCATCTAGAGGGTGAGGCACTGGCCTGGATGAACCCCTTGTGGGAGAGGGAGGACCCTGTAACTACCAACATCCAGGAATTCCTGCAGGCGTTTAGAACCACCTTTGACGAACCCGGACGTGCCGCCGCGTCCGCCTCATCACTCCTCAGGCTACGTCAAAGGACCTTGACGGTGGGCCAATATGCCATCCGCTTTCGCACCTTGGCCTTAGAATTGGGGTGGAACAATGAGGCCCTCACCGCCGCCTTCTGGGAAGGACTCTCCAGTCGTATTAAGGACGAGCTGGCAGGCCGCGATGTTCCTTCGACTCTGGATGCCTTGATTGCACTAGCCACCCGCATTGACCTCCGATTTCAGGAACGATCCAAAGAGGTGTCCCACGACAGACGTCCGATACGGCATTCCTCTCCTCCGCAGAAGCCCGTCGTACCTCAGTCGGCATTGTCTGGCGTCTCTGTCCATGAACCCATGCAGATTGATTGTGTGCGGCAGTCGGAACAACGCCGAGCAGAATGGCTCGCCAAGGGTCTCTGCTTCTACTTCGGAGAGGGCACACACCTGCTACGTTCCTGTCCAGAGAGGCCGGGAAACTCCAACGCCTAGGGTTGGTAGGAGAGGCCACCCTAGGTGCTGGGACTCTCTCAGACCCGGTTACGTGGACTGTTCAAGTGACAACGGGAGAGACGCGGTTCACGGCAGAGGCCTACCTCGATTCCGGGGCAGCAGGCAATTTCATCCAGCAGGCCACGGTGGACAAGTACCAGGTGCCGGTTACTCCACTCGACAAACCTGTAGATGGGAGACCCCTCTCTGACACCATCTCGTGGATCACCAAGCCAGTAGAACTACGTATTGGTGCCCTGCACACCGAGAACATCACTCTCTACGTCCTCCCACACATGTCTCATCAAATCCTGCTGGGACTCCTCTGGTTACGGACACACGAACCGTCGGTCAGCTGGCGTACTGGTGAAATTACCCGATGGGGCTCCTCTTGCCACGAGAACTGCCTGAAGTCCATACAGCCCATCCGACGACCTCCGGTTCCGGAGTCCCTACCAGGACTGCCTTCGGCCTACTGGTCCTACGCGGACGTCTTTGATAAAAAGGAGTCAGAGGTACTGCCGCCACATCGTCCTTATGACTGTGCCATCGACCTACTCCCGGGAACTACATCACCTCGAGGACGGATATATCCTTTGTCCCCTGCTGAAACAAGAGGCATGTCTGCCTACATCACTGAGAACCTGGCAAGGGGATTCATCCGGAGATCCTCCTCTCCTGCTGGAGCAGGCTTCTTCTTCGTTAAGAAGAAAGAGGGCGACCTGCGCCCATGCATTGACTACCGGGGACTGAACCAAATCACTGTAAAGAATAAATACCCCCTGCCGCTCATCCCCGAATTGTTTGATCGGCTTAGAGGAGCTCGTGTGTTTACCAAGTTGGATCTTCGGGGTGCCTAGAACCTGGTCCGCATCCGCTCTGGGGATGAATGGAAGACCGCATTTAACACTCGCGATGGGCACTACGAGTATTGTGTGATGCCCTTCGGCCTGTGTAACGCACCGGCAGTCTTTCAAGAATTAGTGAACGACGTGTTCCGGGACCTTCTCTACGTCTGTGTGGTGGTATATCTGGATGACATCCTGGTCTTCTCTCCGGACCTCCAGACCCACAGAGAGAACGTGCAGCTGGTACTACAAAGACTGAGAGAGAATCGTCTGTACGCCAAGTACGAGAAGTGTGTCTTCGAGCAGTCTTCTCTTCCCTTCCTGGGTTACGTAATCTCCGATACCGGCCTGCAGATGGACCCAGAGAAGGTCTCTTCCATTCTCAACTGGCCCCCTCCTTCCGGACTGAAGGCAATTCAACGGTTTCTTGGATTTGCGAACTATTACCGTCAATTCATCCCTCACTTCTCTGCCCTGACTGCGCCTCTCTCTGCCTTGACCAAGAAGGGGGCTAATTCAAAGGACTGGTCACCTGCGGCCGACTCCGCGTTTGGCTCCCTAAAACGGGCATTTGCTTCCTCTCCTGTGCTCCACTGTCCTGAGTTAAACCGACAGTTTACCCTGGAGGTGGATGCCTCCTCCTCTGGAGCCGGAGCAGTGCTCATGCAGAAGTCCTCCACGGGGAAGGTGGTTACTTGCGGTTTCTTCTCCAAGAGCTTCTCAGCGCCTGAACCTACACCATCGGTGACCGAGAGCTATTAGCAGTCAAACTGGCTCTGGAGGAATGGCGCTACCTTCTGCAGGGAGCAGTGTACCCCGTGATCATTTACACGGACCACAAGAACCTGGAATACCTGCGGTCTGCTCAGCGACTGAACCCACGACAAGCCAGGTGGTCCTTGTTCTTTGCCCGGTTCGATTTTTAGCTCCATTTTCGGCCCGCGGATAAGAATGTGTGAGCAGATGCCTTGTCCAGGTCATTCGTGCCCATGGAACAGGAGGAGGAGACATCCCAGCCCATCATCTGCCCAAGTAAAATCATTCCGGTGGCTCCTGTCACTCTGGCCCAGATACCGCCCGGGAAGACCTATGTCTCTGAGACTGACAGACAAAAAGTGTTGCATTGGGGCCATGCCTCGAAAATAGCCGGCCATGCTGGTCAGAAGAGAACATGGAGTACAATTATACGTCACTACTGGTGGCCATCCCTTCGCACGGATGTCGCGTCTTTTGTCTCAGCCTGTTCCTATGTGCCCGGAACAAGACGCCCAAACACCTGCCATATGGTCGCCTTCTGCCTCTGCCAATTCCCTCCGCTCCGTGGCAACACATTGCAATGGACTTTATTACAGACTTGCCCTTGTCCGCCGGACACACAGTCATATGGGTCGTGGTGGATCGGTTTTCCAAAATGGCTCATTTCGTCCCTATGGCTGGACTCCCCTTTGCACAGGAACTCGCTGACGCCTACATGCAGCACATCTTCCGGTTGCATGGCTTTCCTTCACACATTGTGTCCGACAGAGGAACTCAGTTTACCTCCCGCTTCTGGAGGGCCCTCTGCAAACATCTGGGAGTGGCTCTGGACTTTTCTTCAGCCTACCATCCTCAGTCGAATGGCCAAGTGGAACGAGTCAATCAGATCCTGACCTCCTTCTTGCATCACGACGACTGGTCCACGCTCCTTCCTTGGGCTGAATTCTCCCACAACCATCACATCAGTGAGTGCTCCTCCAGCTCTCCCTTCCATGTCGTTTACGGACTTCAGCCTTCCGTCCCATTACCTGTATCTTCTTCCTCGGATGTCCCTGCTGCTGATACCGTAGTCCGTGACTTTTCTACAATTTGGGACTCTGTCAAGACGTCCCTTGGACGTGCTTCCCTGCGGATGAAGAGACACGCGGACAAAAGGCGTCTTGATCCTCCGTGTTTCTCTCCAGGAGATCTGATCTGGCTTGCTTCCAAATATGTCCGTTTGAAGCTGCCATCATACAAGTTGGGTCCTCGCTACATCGGGCCGTTTAAAGTCATCAGCAAAATAAATGAGGTCTCCTACAAGCTGCAGCTCCTGGCCACGATGAGAATACCCAACTCCTTCCACATCTCCCTGCTCAAGCCGGTTGTCCTTGGTCCCTTTTCCGCTGCTGCCAGCTACGCTCCTCCTCCTATTGCTGATGATGACATCTATGCGGTAAGGGATATCGTGGCCATGAAGACCGTACGGGGCCAACAGTTCTTCCTGGTGGACTGGGCTGGGTATGGTCCTGAGGATAGGTCCTGGGAACCCCGGGAGAATGTCGGTACTCCTCTGATACGTGCCTTCCTGTCCCGGTTGCGGGGAGGGGGGCGTGGGGGAGGGGGTACTGTCACACTCCCCGGTGCCCGTGCCATGCTCCCCGGTGCCCATGCCATGCTCCCCGGTGCCGATGCCACGCTCCCCGGTTCTCCTGCCACGCTCCCTGGCTCCCCTGCCACGCTCCCCGGCTCCTCTGCCACGCGCCCCCGCTATTGGACCTCGCTTCCCCGCTCCCGTGCCATGCTCCCCGGTCCCCCGCTCTTCAGCCTCCATGCTCCCTCACCTGCGTCCTCCAGACTACCTGGTCCCCGGTCCCGGCGCCCGTCTGCTGTCCTGAGCCGGCCCGGCACTCCTGCCTCCTGTACACCGCATCCTGCTCTGGCTTCTGGCACCCGGGCCTCGCGCATGCGCATTAGGGCGCGCGCACGGTCATTGACCTTTTCTTAAAGGGCCAGCGTCCTCCAACAGGATATTGAAGATGCAGGTACAGGGTATATAGGGGGTTCCTTTCCAAGTGGGCGGGACCTGTTCTTCGTGTTTGCTAAGCTAGGAGTCAGGTCTCCCTGTGCCATTGTCTCGTACTCACCTATCTCTCTTGTAGAGCCGCTCCTATCCCGCCAACCGGTCCTGACGATTCCAGAACCCCGAACGGTGACTATCCGCCATCTCATCAGTCCCTACCATCTCCGATCCCTGGATCCGTGTGGTGACCCACCTCTTCGCTCCGTTGGTTCCGGATTCTGCCTGACATCATCTCGGCCTCCGAACCTGAGCTCCGTCACCCGGACTACCCTCAGAGACTCCGTGGTCCCAGGGACTTCTTCACTCCACTCCTCTGTACGGACTGTCTTGCTACCCGTAGTGCTCCGGCTACCGGGCACCTTGCCCTCGGTGAGGTGTTCAGCCCAGTGGATCCACCTCCTAGGCCTACCCATCCTCCTGGTCCTAACAATATGAAGGGCATTGATCCCCCAATGTCTGCGACATATCACCATGAATATCCCTTGCGGACTTTCGTTGCAGAAACAAGAATTTTATCACTCCTCTGCTCCCAGTTGCTGTGAATATCGCATTAGACTCCGCCAATTTGTTTTCCCGCGTGCGTAGAACACTGTTGCCATAAGGAAGAAACACAAAATTTTGAAAATATATACTGTAGTAGACATATAAGGCTTTCTTGTGATATAACAATCGTTACCATAGAAACAGAAAAGATCACAAAGCCAAAGACTTATCAGCAGCCTCTCGTACATTCGTACATTATTGTGCCTAGTAAACTGAGGAGGCCGGTACGTTGCAGTCTATACATTGTGTACAGCTTGTGCTTTAAGCACTCCGTAAATTAAGCACTCTATTTTCACTACAGTAATGCCAAACATTTGGACAATACATGTGGTATAGGCACACTTCAGGGCTCAGAAGGAGGGAGGCATTTGGATTTGGGAGCACAGAATTCAGTAAGTTTAATTTGGGGTTATCATAGTCCCCTATATTTCCGTTAACAGATAAACCTCTTTGGCGACTTGTTTAGTCTTTTTTTGTATAGTTGAAACTTTTATTGAGAATATTTTACATAAAATTTGAGATCACATTTATTGTGTGCTCTACTCTTAGCAGTTACATTTGGGCTTCCATCTAAATCACCAAATGACTTGATTAAGATGAAATCCCTAAGGGATCCATTCAGCAGAGTTACTTTTGTCCATAGTCCTCTATCTGCCTTAAAGTGAATCTTGCATTGTGGGTTGTGTCTGAATCACATATTTCAGAGATTTACATGTAAACTCTGATGTAAGTGCTCACTGTGGAGTACAGCATAAAGCTGAGGTCACGCTATCGTATGGCATACAATGCGAGAACCTCAGATGAGATATGCCAATGACACTCAGGTTCAAGCTCTGCTGCGAACGTGAGCAGAGTGTCATTCTGCTGTGCTCTGATTCTTTTACATGCGAGAATTGGAGCACAGGGGAGATGGAGAGATTAATCTCTCCATCTTCTCCATTGCTTTTCTCTGCATATATTGCACTGCATTCGGATGTCAAAACAAAGTGCCGACTGATGTTTCACCATAGACTTGTATGGTTGCACATGATCTGAGATGCACTGCCAATTGCATAGATCTAATCTGCATTATTGACTAACATATATTCTCACATTGCACTCCTTTGTATTATACACCAGCGTGAGTGAAGCCCTAAATGTGAGCCACGCCTTACTGCAATCTTTTATTTATTTTTTACGCCATTCAACATGCGATCTAAGTGTTTAGATGACTTTATTTTTATTTTTCATTTAGGTATGATTACAGTGAAACCACATTTATATAGTTTTTAGGTTTTGCTACTGTGACACACTAAAATAATGCATTTTTGCAAAAAAAGTTTTGGGATCACCATATTTTAAGAGCTAGAATTTTGCTATATTGTATTGTTGCCAACAGAGTCATGTGAGAGTTTGTCTTTTGAAAGATGAGTTGAAGGGTTTTTTGGTACTTTAAATGGGCACATAACATTTTTTGATCGCTTTCTATTACAATTTTTGTAAAGGAGAATGAACAGAAGCAAGTAATTCAAGAACTGTTTCTTTTTTTTAAGCCGTTCACAGCACAGTGTAGCAAATTTGATAAGAGGCATTTTTTCTTCTGGTCAGTATGATTACAGCGATACCACATTTATGTTTTTTTTTATGTTTTGCAGTTTTTAGAGAACAAAAACAATTGTATAAAAATAAGAATAGATTTTGCATCTCTTTATTCTGAAAGCTTTAGACTTTAAATTCTCTGCTGAATGAGCTGAGTGGGGGCTTGTTTTTTGAGGGACAAGAATACGTTTCCAGGGGAACCATTTTTATTTACATGCAACTTTTTGATCACGTTTTATTCCACTTTTCTTCAGCGGTATGGTGAAAAAGCATAGGTTTTTTTTTTCACTTTTCTTATTTTTATACAGTATTCACTGAAGGAGTCAACTAGTATGACACTTTTATAGATTGTGCCATTCTGGACATGGGAATACCAAATATGTGTACTATATTTTTTTTACATAAATTCATGTATTTATTCGTAAAAAAATTTTTTGCTCTTTAATTTGTGGTTTTCAAAAAAATATTTTTACATTTTTTTTAAACTTTTTTACCTAGTCCCTATATGGGACACCAACTTTCCAACGTTCGCCAATCTAATACTCTGCAATGCTTTTTTATTGCAGGGTATTAGATCAGTGAATCACACTGTACCTGGATGACAACCCGGCCATTATTGGTCTCCATGGAAGCCATCAGCAGAACAAGACTGAAACTGCGTTGTGATGATCGGAGGACAGAGGGAGCCCCCTCCCTCTAATCAGTAGATTGATCACTATTGTTGGCACCAATCATGAGCATTATTGCAGAGAGTCAACTAAGATACATGGCTGACACCTGCTGATGATTTTGCTGGTTCCCTTTGTGAGCCAGCACAGTTGTAGCATTGTAAATGTATGGTGGCTTGCGTAAACGCACTTCCCGCCAGTACATGTATGGCGGAAGTTGTGAAGGGGTTAATATTCTCACTCAAACTTCTGAGGATTTCTAAGAACAGTTGTATTTATATTGAGAATTAATTACACACAGGTGGACTCGAGGTCACTCAGGAATTTATTTAGGATTATCAGACTACGCGGCGCTGAATAAAAATGCAGGTTCCAATTTTCAGATTTATATTTTAAAAATATTTGTGAAACCATGTATTATTTCCCCTTACACTTCACAAATATTTGCTATTTTGTGCTATTTTGTGTTAATGTATAACAAAAGTAAATATATTTCCATTTAAGTTTTTGCATGTGAAATGAAACAAATGTGGAAAAGTTCACAAGGTATGAATACTTTTTCAAAGCTCTGCATTTAACCCTTTCACCCCCTAGGCGATTTTCCGTTTTTTGTTTTTCACTCCCCTTCATCTAAGAACCATAATTTTTTTTTATTTTTCCATCAATATAGCCATATGAGGGTTTGTTTTTTGCGAGACAAGTTGTACTTTTGAATGACACCATTCATTCTGCCCCATATTGTACATATACTGTATGTACATTGCTATTGTTGGTTCCTGAAGAAGGAGCATGTTGGCTCCGAAACGCCTAAAAATATGAACAATAAAACCTGATGATCTTAATGAAAATTCTTCTGAGTCTATCCGGCAGCGTGGCATTACAACCCCTCTCTCCTGCTTCACTAAAATGTTTGTGAACAGCAGGTAGCTTTTTCTACATAACGCTCACTGTAAACTGTACCCCAATATTGACAAGCAATGTATGTCTAGCAAGATACTCCTACTTGTAGAAGCTGGCCTTGTTGGAGACAGGTCTGCACTACATGTGTCGCGGGCGGCGGGGCGCTGCGCTCGCTAATACTCGGGTCCGGCGCTGCAGCTGCTGCTCAGTGGCTCGAGCAATGGGCCAGATCCGGGGACTCGAGCAGCACTCCTCGCCCGTGAGTGAAAAGGGGATGGTTTGTTTAGGGATTTAGTCCGTGACGCCACCCACGGGTTGTGGTGAAGATGGGCACCACCGCTGCTGGTGACGGGGATCCCAGGAGCGATGGTAGGGAGCAGCTGGGATGTTGTTCTCCCCCTCTGTGGGTAGGGGTGGGTGGTCCCGGGGCCCGGTGGTGTGACGGGGAGGCCAGGTTGGTGAGGTGCAGGGTTGTAGGGACAGCGCGGCGCGGTGCCGGATGGCACTGGTGTACTCACTCAGCAACAAATGCACAAAGTCTCCGGTAAACCATACGGCTGGATGGATGGGTCCCGCAGCCGGCTGCAGTGTCTTTCCCTGGACAGGTGATGGTGGTTGTCTTTCCCTGCACCTTTGTGTACTGTGTTGACTCCGCTGGCTTCCCAACGGTAGTCCGCTCCCCGGCGTATAGGTGCCGGAGGAGCCCATTTTGCCCACAGGCGCTGGCCCTTGGATCTCTAGCCGGTGGCGGTGGCTGTATATCCTCACAGTGCGGACGGTTGCCTTCAATCGGGACTTGTTTGTTAGGAAACCCCTGGGGTTCCTGTCACATTCGGATTTGACTATTGTCGGTGGCTCCAAGCCTGGTCGGGGTCCGATGGGCCTGCCTGTGTGCTTAGCTTCACTCCGTTCCCCGGTCCAGTACCGGTGGGACGACGCCCGACCCTGGTCCTTACGGCTCTGCGGAGTTCCACCAACTCCTGCAGACGGCCACCACCGTCTGCCAACCTTGCTGTCAGTGCCTGGGCTCCTACCCAGACACCTCAAGTGTTTATTCCTCTCACTTTCACCTTCAAGACTGAACTGACACTTTTCCCGCCTCCAGGCCTGTGAACTCCTCGGTGGGTGGGGCCAACCACCTGGCTCCGCCCCACCTGGTGTGGACATCAGACCCTGGAGGAAGGCAACAAGGGTTTTTGTCTGACTAATGTAACTGTCTGGGGGGTGGGGGTGTGTGTGTGTTTTGTCTGTGGCTACCTGACTAGTCCAGGGCGCCACATTCCCCCTTGGTAAAATGCAGACTGTCCGCAGGCTGCCCGTCCCTCACCGGTTTTATTTTTCAAACTGTAAAAATATAAATAACATGGGAAAAATGGTAAAACATGAAACATAAGCATACTTTAGGTCCTCTTAAACGTTACAACACACATAAACATTTTTTTATTAACGGACGGACGGACGGATGTCTTCCGCTCTCCCACCCAAGCAACCTAGCCCTTATGCTGCCCCTAAGAAGTGGGCAGCACCCCTTTACCCCAGTCCAGTTTCAGGCTGCCCGAGCAGGAACGGGTACGGTAACTCGCACCCTACTGTCACTTCAGGGGACCCCACATCCAAGGGGGAACCCCTGACCCCCGGAGGATCGCCACCGGTTACGTTAGTGGCAGGCCTGGGCTATCACTTTCCTCCAGGCCCATCCTCCAAATCAGCCTTTCCGGAGGCGGCAACGGTATCCATCCCACAACATTATTTACAGGCCCACAAGTTCGTGGGTGGCCTGCAAGTTCTCGGCCATGTCCATGAGCAGTTTCTCATAAGGGTATGAGGAGTTAACTTAACAACAGGGGGCAACTCCAGTCCCAACGGGGATGGTTCTCTTCTCAAATGGTAATCTGGTGATTTTTCGGTTTGATTAATTTTCATTCACTCACATCTTTACACAATCAACAGGTTGCACCCCTAAATGTCGGTTTCCCTATACCTATGCAGGGGCCTACCTAGGTTGGAGCGTGTGGATCTTTGGGGCTCAATGTCAGTAGTAAAAGGTGAGGGAACAGAGGAGACAACCGGTTCCTCTCCCCGTATATCGTGTGGGGCAGGCGGAGACCCAGGGGGACTAAGTACAGGTGCAGCCCTGGGCATTGGCTCACTGGCGGTTACTTCCATCTCCTTTTCCTCCACGAGTTGTGGGAACATTATTACCGGAATAATCACCGCACCGTTTTGCGTAGGCCAGTCCGCTGGGAAATCACCCATCACTGTGTGGATCACATCTTTTTCTTTCTCCCTGGTTGGTCTGGGGGCCGGAACTTCAGCTGCCACCCTCAATGGAGGTGGGCACCTCTTCAGGTGGTCCCTGGAAACTGTGGCCGAAGTCTTCCCCTGGTCACGACTAATCTGGTAGGCCTTCTCATTCTCCCATTCAGTGGGTTGTACGACATACGGGGTTTTCTCCCACTGGTCATCAAGCTTATGGGTTCTCCTTTTCCGTTTTAGCACTACATCCCCAGGCTTAAAGGGAACAGCTGGAGCTCGCCTGTTGAAGCACTGTTCTTGCTGTTCCCGGCTCCGACACAGTTTCCTTTCCACGTACTCCTGGACCTGTCGGTACTGCGCTCTCCGCCGGGTATCCAAGTCAGTCATTCGAAGGAAGGGCCTCTGGAGCTTCCAAGTCCATTTCCAGGTCCACCGGCAACCGGCCCGGTCGGGCTCTCATCAGATACGCTGGTGTGCATTTGGTAGAGCTACAGGGAATGTTATTGTGCATGTCTACCAGGTCAGGCAGCTTTTCTGGCCACAGGTTCCGCTCTTCTAACGGTAGCGTCTTAAGGAGATCCAGGACCAGGTGGTTAATCTTCTCACACATGCCATTAGTCTGGGCATGGTATGGCGTGGTCCGAATCTTCTTGTAGCCGTATGACTGGCAGAATTTTTTAAACACCTCCGCTTCGAAAGCCGGGCCCTGATCGGTAAGCACCCACTCCGGATACCCGTGCGGTCGGCAAAAGTAGGCCTGGAAGGCTCTAGCTGCAGTACGGCCAGTCAGATCTTTGACTGGGACAACCACCATGAATCTTGAATAGTGATCTACGATAGTCAGGGCGTAGGTGTACCTACTTCGGCTAGGGGTGAGCTTGACGTGGTCCAGGGCGACCAACTCCAGTGGTTGATGGGTAATGATTGGTCGTAGAGGGGCCTTCTGGCTGGCTTCGTCCCTTCTTCTCAATGCACAGGGACCACACTTTCGGCACCAGGCCTCTACAGACTCCCGCATCCCACTCCAATAGAACCGCTCTCTCAACAGCATCTCTAGCTTCTTCCACCCAAAGTGCCCGGCACCGTCATGGTAAGCTTGTAGAACGGTGGGCACGTTAGCCTGGGGAACCACCAGCTGGAGAACCTTCTCATGAGTCTTCGGGTTGATCAGTTCCCGATACAGTTTCCCTTGGCACAGGTGCTGCCGGGCTCGTTCTTTCCACAGCCGTTGGGCCTCGGGAGGAGCGGCAGGGTCCATTCCAGCAGAGCCTTGTTCAATCATGGTCTTGACCAATTGGACGGCAGGCGCTTTGTCTTGGGCTTCTCGCCATCCCTGACTGGTTAGCGGGTCCAAGCTCACCTGTTGCTGCTTGACATGCAACTTCTCGACTGGTGGCCGGTGGAATGCGGGCAACTCGATTTCTTCGAGGTCATCGTCTTTCGACCCCTCATCCGGCAGGTGGGGCATCCGGGATAGCGTGTCCGCGTTGGTGTTCTTGCGGCCGGCTCGGTACTTGATAGTGAAGTCATAGTTAGACAACCTGGCCACCCAACGCTGCTCCAACGCGCCTAGCTTGGCCGTGTCCAGATGGGTTAACGGGTTATTGTCCGTATAGGCGGTGAACTTTGCTGCTGGGAGGTAATGGCGGAACCGCTCGGTAATGACCCACACCAGCGCTAGGAACTCAAGCTTGAAGGAGCTGTAATTCTCAGGGTTCCTCTCTGTGGGCTGGAGTTTTCTGCTGGCATAGGCGATCACCTTCTCTCGCCCGTCCTGGACCTGGGACAGGACTGCTCCCAGGCCCACATTGCTGACGTCGGTGTAGAGGGCGAATGGGAGGCTGTAGTCGGGGTATGCCAGGATATCTTCTCCCGTCAAGGCCGTCTTCAGCTAGTGAAAGGACTCCTCATGCTTCTTCTCCCACACAAACGGAGTTCAAGGGGACCTGCCACCCTTGGTCTGCCCCACGAGGAGGTCTTGCATGGGGGCGGCCATCTTCGTGTACCCCTTGATGAAGTGACGGTAGTAGCCCACCAGGCCCAGGAACTGTCTCACCTCTCTCACTGTGGTCGGTCTCGGCCAGTCCTGGATAGCAGTGATCTTCTCGGGATCTGGGGCGACACCTTCTGTGCTCACCACGTGTCCGAGGTACTGTACCCTAGGCTTCAGTAGGTGGCACTTGGAGGGCTTCAGTTTCATCCCATACTTGGCTAGGGACGCGAACACTTCAGCCAGATGTTCCAAATGGACCTCGTACGTCTGCGAGTATAGGATCACATCGTCCAGGTACAGTACGACCGTTTCGAAATTGAGATGTCCCAGGCAACACTCCATAAGCCGTTGGAAGGTTCCAGGGGCATTGCACAGCCCGAGCGGCATGCTGTTAAACTCGCAGAGTCCCATGGGAGTGGCGAATGCAGTCTTCTCACGGTCCTCTGGTGCGACCGCTACCTGCCAGTATCCGCTAGTAAGGTCAAGGGTAGAGAAGAAGTTAGCAGTTCTCAGTGCAGCTAGCGACTCTTCAATACAGGAGGAGAGGATAGGCATCTTTATGCATGATCTGATTTATCTTCTGGTAATCCACACACATTCTCATGGTGCCGTCCTTCTTCTTTATCAGCACCAGTGGGGCTGCCCAGGGACTACAACTATCCCGAATGACCCCTGCCTCCTTCATGTTCCTCAACATGTCTTTGGCGCATTGATAGTGTGCTGGCGGGATGGGCCTGTACCTTTCTTTGATGGGTGGATGTAGGCCTGTAGGGATATGGTGTTGAACCCCTTTAATCCTCCCGAAATCTAATGGGTGCTTGCTGAAAACCTGTTCATACTCTTGCACCACCCTGTATACCCCTTCTTTGTGATGCGTGGGTGTGGTTTCAGTGTCTACGTGTAGTTCCTGGCACCACTCTCCTAACTGTTCAGGGGGTGTATGGTTACTGGCAGGGGATGCTGAGGTAGGAGGGGCGGCTTCGTGAATGGTATGAGGGTCTAGGGTAAGCAACTTGGCAAGGGTAGCGTAACGGGGAAGCCTAACTTCCTCCTCTCCACAATTCAGCCCTCTTACAGGCACTAGAAATGGGGGGGAGAACCAGCACTGCTTATGAGTGGCATGCAGCAATGAAAAAGTAAAAAGTGTAATATTCACAAATTCATTCCTACTGTAACAATTCAATGAGATTTTTGGCAAATAATTGATCAATGATTTGAGCCCCCCTGCCCCGTCACGGCAAATCTCTATAAGGGGGGTCCCTACACTACAGTTATAATATACAAACGTACCATAAGGTCTCGTGTAATGCGCAGGACCATATAGGAACATCTGGCTGTTCCGCCCTTCATCCATGTCTGCTGGTCTGACACTGTGGGGGCTAGTTCTGACATTGTGCTGGTGTGTGTGGTTCTGCCGCACACGCTGGCACCTGGACTGCCCAATCTACTCGCAGTTGTCAGCCCTTGCAGCATGGGAGCGGTTCTGACACTTCTCAGGTAGGTGATGTTCCTATATGGTCCTGCGCATTACACGAGACCTTATGGTACGTTTGTATATTATAACTGTAGTGTAGGGACCCCCCTTATAGAGATTTGCCGTGACGGGGCAGGGGGGCTCAAATCATTGATCAATTATTTGCCAAAAATCTCATTGAATTGTTACAGTAGGAATGAATTTGTGAATATTACACTTTTTACTTTTTCATTGCTGCATGCCACTCATAAGCAGTGCTGGCTCTCCCCCCCCCCCCATTTCTCGTTTACTGGTCAGGTGGTTGACTGCCACCGTGCCGTGCACGCCCAGTGTGGTTTTCAAATTCCTTCTGTTGCCATCAAAATTTATGTTGGTGCCTGTTCACACACAGCCACCGCCTCCTGTTCCATAGGCATTATTACTTAAGCACCACCTGCCTGGGGCTGTTCCGCCCTTCATCCATGTCTGCTGGTCTGACACTGTGGGGGCTAGTTCTGACATTGTGCTGGTGTGTGTGGTTCTGCCGCACACGCTGGCACCTGGACTGCCCATCTACTCGCAGTTGTCAGCCCTTGCAGCATGGGAGCGGTTCTGACACTTCTCAGGTAGGTGATGTTCCTATATGGTTCTGCGCATTACACGAGACCTTATGGTACGTTTGTATATTATAACTGTAGTGTAGGGACCCCCCTTATAGAGATTTGCCGTGACGGGGCAGGGGGGCTCAAATCATTGATCAGTTATTTGCCAAAAATCTCATTGAATTGTTACAGTAGGAATGAATTTGTGAATATTACACTTTTTACTTTTTCATTGCTGCATGCCACTCATAAGCAGTGCTGGCTCTCCCCCCCCATTTCTCTCTTACAGGCACTCTCCCCTTTTTGATTTCAACCACCCCTCTGGCCACCATCACCGTGGGCCAGTGTTCGGAAGGCGTGGATTCCACCATCGCCGGGTAGTCGCGCCCCTGGGGGCCTACTGCTGCTCTGCACCAGATCATCATCTCGCTTCGGGGTGGCACTACCAAGGGGGCCACATCCATCACCCTCACTCCACCAATCTCTCCACCAGTTGAATTCACTTGTTGCCGATATAGGAGGGCCCGGATCTCACGCTGCACAGCCCTCTGTCGGCCTCCTCCTGCTGTGGCGGCCAACTGCTGCAACAGACTCAGCACCTCACTCATACAATGCTCCATCACATTGGTCCCTAGGATTACTTTAGGGTTATGGTCAGTGGGTTCATTCATCACCACAATCATCCCTTGGTTCTTTACCTCCGCACGTCCCATGGTCAGGGTCACTTGTTTGTATCCCACTTGGGTTAGAGGGAGTCCATTGGTAGCAACAAGGGTCAGGCTATCATCAGAGGGGGCAAGTTCGTCAGTGCCCTCATACTGCTGGTACAGTGTATATGGTATAGTGGTTACCTGTGATCCTGTGTCCAAGAGGGCCATGAGCGGGATGCTGTCCACTGCCAGGGGGATGATGGGGCGAGCTCCGACGTACCGATCTCGCCAATCGGGGGGGCCGTTGGTGTCTACTCCTGAGGATTGGCCCTTGGCCCCAGGGGTTGCTCGTTTAACGGGCACCGCCTAGAGTAGTGGCCAGGCTTGCTGCGCCTGTAACAAATAGGAGGCCCATACCGTGAGTCATTGGTCCTTCTCCGCTGCATCCAGGGGACGTCCTCCGGGCTGTCGGCGAGCTGGATCCTCCCTGGGGGCTTGACTCTTGACGGAAGCTGGAGTGCGGCGAGGATCTTGGCAAGGTCTCCATCCTTGCGGCGGACCTGGGCAGCTAGCTCCTCCATCATCCCGACAGGCGCTGCAGGGGCCGGTAGAGCTGAGAGAGGAGGTGCCACCGTGATGGGAGCGGTTTCAGCCAGCGATGGGGCCGCCTCAGGAGCGTCTGGCGTTGGGGCCTGTAGGGCCTTGATGGCCCGCTCCTTCAACACTGCAAAGTCCAGATTGGGGTGTTCTAGGGCCCACAGCCATAGCTGCTTGCGGTCTTCCGTGGACCCCAGCCCTTGCAGGAATTGGTCCACTAGCATCTTATTGCTGTCCACATCATTAATAGTGTCCATCCGCTTCAGCGTACGGAGGGCTGTTTGCAGATGCAGGGCATAGTCTCTTTTATTATCCGCAGGCCGCTGTCGACACTGATAGAACTGCATCCGCAATTCCGCTTCCGTGCGGGTCTCAAAAGCGATTTGGAGTTTCTCAAAAATGGTAGTCACTGAGGCCCGGTCCGCGTCGGTCCAGGTCTCCGTATCCTGCTCAGCCGTGCCAGTTAGCTGCCCTAGCACTACTGTTGCCCATTGCCTGTCATTCAAGGGATATATGTCGAGGACTGGGCTAATCTTTTTCCGGAACACCTGCAAAGCATCAGGCTTCCCATCGTACTGTGGCAGCCAGCTAGCACGAGGCACATAGGTCAGGGAGAACGGCATTACCTGGGCGACCGCTAGGCCCGCGGCCTCCCCCGCTCGTACGGCCGGAGCATGGGCTACCCCGTTTCCATCTACGGGCACTGCTGCGGCTGCGACCGCCACTCCTCCAACGGCTCCGTCGGGCGCAGACATTTTTTTCCCGTCCCCCCTTGGTTCTTTCTAGCACTTCAGCTTGTTGGGGGCGGGGCTTCGCTTTCGCGCCTTCCCTGCTCGGGGAAGACGCTCGAGCTGGAAATCTTCGCGCCAAAGATGGCGCCGCTTCAAATTTTTCGGCCAGCGCACTTCTACCGGTAGGTAGATCGGTTCTATCCTCTTCGTGACGTCAAGTTGTCGCGGGCGGCGGGGCGCTGTGCTCGCTAATGCTCGGGTCCGGCGCTGCGGCTGCTGCTCGGTGGCTCGAGCAGTGGGCCGGATCCGGGGACTCGAGCAGCGCTCCTCGCCCGTGAGTGAAAAGGGGGTGGTTTGTTTGGGGATTTAGTCCGTGACATCACCCACGGGTTGTGGTGAAGATGGGCACCACCGCTGCTGGTGACGGGGATCCCAGGAGCGATGGTAGGGAGCAGCTGGAATGTTGTTCTCCCCCCCGTGGGTAGGGGTGGGTGGTCCTGGGGCCCGGTGGTGTGACGGGGAGGCAGGGTTGGTGAGGTGCAGGGTTGCAGGGACAGTGCGGTGCCGAATGGCACTGGTGTACTCACTCAGCAACAAATGCACAAAGTCTCCGGTAAACCATACGGCTGGATGGACGGGTCTCGCAGCCGGCTGCAGTGTCTCTCCCCGGACAGGTGATGGTGGTTGTCTTTCCCTGCACCTTTGTGTACTGTGTTGACTCCGCTGGCTTCCCAACGGTAGTCCGCTCCCCGGCGTATAGGTGCCGGAGGAGCCCGTTTTGCCCGCAGGCGCTTGCCCTTGGATCTCTAGCCGGTGGCAGTGGCTGTATATCCTCACGATGCGGACGGTTGCCTTCAATCGGGACTTGGTTGTTAGGAAACCCCTGGGGTTTCTGTCACATTCGGATTTGACTATTGTCGTCAGCTCCAAGCCTGGTCGGGGTCCAATGGCCCTGCCTGTGTGCTTAGCTTCACTCCGTTCCCCGGTCCGGTACCAGTGGGCCAACGCCCGACCCCGGTCCTTACGGCTCTGCGGAGTTCCACCAATTCCTGCAGACGTCCACTACCGTCTGCCAACCTTGCTGTTAGTGCCTGGGCTCCAACCCAGACACCTCAAGGCTTTACTCCTCTCACTTTCACCTCCAAGACTGAACTGACACTTTTCCCGCCTCCAGGCCTGTGAACTCCTCGGTGGGTGGGGCCAACCACCTGGCTCCGCCCCACTTGGTGTGGACATCAAACCCTGGAGGAAGGCAATAAGGGTTTTTGTCTGACTAATGTAACTGTCTGGGGGGTAGAGGTGTGTGTGTTTTGTCTGTGGCTACCTGGCTAGTCCAGGGCGCCACACATGGAGTTCAGAAGCTTCTCAGACAATCCAGGAAAATAGACAAATATGACCTATAGACCTAGTCACATACAGTTAGGTCCAGAAATATTTGGACAGTGACACAATTTTCGCGAGTTGGGCTCTGCATGCCACCACATTGGATTTGAAATGAAACCTCTACAACAGAATTCAAGTGCAGATTGTAACGTTTAATTTGAAGGTTTGAACAAAAATATCTGATAGAAATTGTAGGAATTGTACACATTTCTTTACAAACACTCCACATTTTAGGAGGTCAAAAGTAATTGGACAAATAAACCAAACCCAAACAAAATATTTTTATTTTCAATATTTTGTTGCGAATCCTTTGGAGGCAATCACTGCCTTAAGTCTGGAACCCATGGACATCACCAAACGCTGGGTTTCCTCCTTCTTAATGCTTTGCCAGGCCTTTACAGCCGCAGCCTTCAGGTCTTGCTTGTTTGTGGGTCTTTCCGTCTTAAGTCTGGATTTGAGCAAGTGAAATGCATGCTCAATTGGGTTAAGATCTGGTGATTGACTTGGCCATTGCAGAATGTTCCACTTTTTTGCACTCATGAACTCCTGGGTAGCTTTGGCTGTATGCTTGGGGTCATTGTCCATCTGTACTATGAAGCGCCGTCCGATCAACTTTGCGGCATTTGGCTGAATCTGGGCTGAAAGTATATCCCGGTACACTTCAGAATTCATCCGGCTACTCTTGTCTGCTGTTATGTCATCAATAAACACAAGTGACCCAGTGCCATTGAAAGCCATGCATGCCCATGCCATCACGTTGCCTCCACCATGTTTTACAGAGGATGTGGTGTGCCTTGGATCATGTGCCATTCCTTTTCTTCTACAAACTTTTTTTTCTTTTCATCATTCTGGTACAGGTTGATCTTGGTCTCATCTGTCCATAGAATACTTTTCCAGAACTGAGCTGGCTTCATGAGGTGTTTTTCAGCAAATTTAACTCTGGCCTGTCTATTTTTGGAATTGATGAATGGTTTGCATCTAGATGTGAACCCTTTGTATTTACTTTCATGGAGTCTTCTCTTTACTGTTGACTTAGAGACAGATACACCTACTTCACTGAGAGTGTTCTGGACTTCAGTTGATGTTGTGAACGGGTTCTTCTTCACCAAAGAAAGTATGCGGTGATCATCCACCACTGTTGTCATCCGTGGACGCCCAGGCCTTTTTGAGTTCCCAAGCTCACCAGTCAATTCCTTTTTTCTCAGAATGTACCCGACTGTTCATTTTGCTACTCCAAGCATGTCTGCTATCTCTCTGATGGATTTTTTCTTTTTTTTCAGCCTCAGGATGTTCTGCTTCACCTCAATTGAGAGTTCCTTAGACCGCATGTTGTCTGGTCACAGCAACAGCTTCCAAATGCAAAACCACACACCTATAATCAACCCCAGACCTTATAACTACTTCATTGATTACAGGTTAACGAGGGAGACACCTTCAGAGTTAATTGCAGCCCTTAGAGTCCCTTGTCCAATTACTTTTGGTCCCTTGAAAAAGAGGAGGCTATGCATTACAGAGCTATGATTCCTAAACCCTTTCTCCGATTTGGATGTGAAAACTCTCATATTGCAGCTGGGAGTGTGCACTTTCAGCCCATATTATATATATAATTGTATTTCTGAACATGTTTTTGTAAACAGCTAAAATAACAAAACTTGTGTCACTGTCCAAATATTTCTGGACCTAACTGTATACAGCATGCTTCAAATGTATGATGACCATATGCTCCCAATGTACCATAATTTAGTGAAAAATCCATAATAGAGATCTATACACAGTGTGCATCAGTAATTACCAGACATTAAACAAAGTGTTGGGAGAGTGCAGGAACAAGACAGGATACCTTTAATGTTATAATTTCAGTAATTGACTAGGAAAGGATATTAAGTGAGTATAAGACTACTGCTGAGCAAAAATAAATAAATAAATACAACAAAGCAGTATCCCAAAATAGAATAGTAACTTAAATGCCACCAAATGAGTAGGAAATGACAGAAATAAGCGAGATTGCAGAACAGAAATCAAAGTGTGGAGAAATGGGAGGTGGAGACAGCAGACTGAGAGGGTGAAAATAGCTGACAGTGAATCACAAGAAATCACAGGATTTATTTTTGCCTCGATACGCATTCAGATACAGTATGATAAGAATTTTGGGTATAGAGAGCTTACAATGAATTTATTCACTCCATAAATCTTACTCCAATGCAAACTTGACTAGAAACATTAATAGGGTTTTCGGGATTTCCAACAAATACATAACTGTATTAAAAATTAATGCCATAAATATAGACCCATGGGGTCAATAATAATCTGACCTTATAAGGTGCTTTACATGCTGCAACATCTCTAACAATATATCGTCGGGGTCACGTCGTTAGTGACGCACATCCGGCGCCGTTAGCGAAATCACAGCGTGTAACACCAAGGAGCGACGATCAACGATTGCAAAAACGGCCAAAGTCATTAATCCTTGACACGTCGCTCCTTTCCATAATATTGCTGCTGCAGGTACGATGTTGTTCGTCGTTCCTGCGGCGCGACACCTCACTATGTGTGACACCGCAGGAACGACGAACATCTCCTACCTGCGTCCATGGAAAAGAAGGAAAGGAGGTGGGCGGGATCTTCCGCCCGCTCATCTCCGCCCATCCGCTTCTATTGGATGGCTGCTGTGTGATGTTGCTGTGACGCTGCACGAACCGTCCCCTTAGAAAGGAGGTGGTTCGCCTGCCAGAGCGACGTCGCTGGGAAGGTAAGTCCGTGTGACGGGTGTAAGCGATGTTGTGCGCCACGGGCAGCGATTTTGCCTGTGTTGCACAACCGACAGGGGCGGGTACGCTCGCTAGCGATATCGGTCCCGATATCGCAGCGTATAAAGTACACTTATGTCTTACAGGTCAAGTCAAGAGAATCTGATGGTGCTTTCTGCTCAGGGGAGCATCTCATCTATTGTTTTAAAAATTACAGGTATTACACTGATCCATATTGAAACACTAAATTCTATAGATATGCTATAAATTTATATGATGATAGTATATGATTACGCAATGCAAAAAATGTCACCCATGATAATATCTTGTAGTTTAATTTAATATTAGTGATGAGCGAGCGTGAGTGGCACTGCTCGGTACTTGGTCAAGAATCGGGGTACTCGACAAGCTTGATACTTAATCGAGTATCCTGGTGTTCAGGAGCTATGCTTGAGTCCCCGTCCCACATGTTTGGTGGTGGATTTTTAGGCACTAAATATGTGGGGATTGCCTGCCAATCACAGTAATGCTGTAACCATGTTGGCAACTGGCATTACTTGAATTGGCCAGCCTCATTGAGTAAGACCGAGTGACGCCGTGCTTGGCGCACTGTACCCGGAAATAGTATAGGGAGAATTTCTGCTGGAAACAGGACAGTATGTTATAGCATCAAAGTATCTACTGTTGCATCATTAAACCAACAGTTCTACTCAGGGCTAATTGAAATAGATTCCATTCTATACTATTACCACTCAGTCTGCAATTAGTGTAGGGTTAGCTTCTGGAGTAGGAATAGTATATTAGAGGCATTTAGGCAGGGTTCATTGCGTTACAGTACCTGATGGTGCAAGATTATGCCAACAGTCCTTTTCAGGGCTAATTGAAATAGATTCAATTCTATACTAATAATGCTTCTAGTCTGCAATTAGTGTAGGATTAGCTTCTGGAGTAGGGATAGTGTATTAGAGGTATTTAGGCAAGGTTCATTGCATTAGTCCTTGGTGCTGCAACGTACAACTAACATAGACCACTATTAGGATAACAACCAAGGTGGAGTTACACGAAAACCACTTAAACACACCTCTATAAAAATAAATTATATATTCAAATTAATGGTAGAAAAATATACGACACCAAATATCTGACATAGACACGAAAACACAGTGATCAAATACGGCCTAGTGGAGAGCAGAGGGAGCGTGCAAAGATAGATAGTTGATAGTTTAATGGCTCTCAGTGAACTAGGAGGGACTACAATACTCCTCAACTCCTCCTGCCTACTTGCGGAGAGTGTTGTAAAGTTTTGAACACACCCCGCTCCGGGTGGCTGTCCCTATATATCCCTGTACTCCACTGACCTATACCACCACCACCAGGTGCATTGTGAGACGACCAGGACAACATATAATATATTAAAATCTGTTGGTTCCTGACTAGGATTGCAGACTATGCTGCAGTCCAGATACTGTAGACAGCAGTTTAGGACAGAGCTGATGGGCCCGACAAGACCGGTACCCACAGCTCCTCCCGACGCGTTTCCCCCCCTCCTAAATAAATGTTCGGGGGTTCATCAGGGGTGATTTAGCCAACAAACACCTGTGAAATAGACAAAAACAGACAGTTGGTGTCTTTCAATATAAAATCCAACCAATCTCCAAGAAATCCCCTTTACCTACAAGACTTACTTGGAACTGCATCCAAGTGTGATGTAATAACAGCAGCAGGATATGCTTGTACAATATAGCTTGATACCATCAACACAGAGGACTACAGGTGTCCCCCTGGAATTAAATATAGTTACACAGCATGTTAGTCATTGTGCCTCCAAAGTATCTCTGCACCATGCAGTAATCACACCTATCAGTGTATTTGTGCCACTACCTTCTTAGGTCCACTTTTCTTCTCCTCCAACATGTAGTATTAGTGTTGTTCCGTATCTAGCATCACCATATCTACATAGACAGTACAGACAATAAATATATGAGTCTATGTTTTAAAGTAACATCTCTCCACATCATACCATGAAGATGGTGTCTTGTGGTATCTAATACTAGAACAGAGCATACCCATGGTAGGTAAATGATGCATAATGTTCTCCAGGACCAGTCAGCCCTTTGGCGCCACTTCTAGGCCTTTGCTATAAGAGAAAAGAAAATAATCTCAAAGGCCAAGGGGGTTTACATACTCTAAACTCACATAACCAAACAAAGGCATCAATGTCAAAAATACCTATAAGTCTGAATGACGGTTTTAGATGGTAGGTGATATACACTTTGGCACTTAAGATGAAGTGCAGCGTGCATTTACTAACAGAGTAGATGTCTGCCCTCTCTTAAATTGTGGATCCGGCTCCTCTGGTTAGCTCCCTGTAGAGAGAAGCATATTGTATAGCTCACATGCAGGGCAGATGCATATTGGCTTACATTGCCCTATCACTTGTCATTACCTGGGCACTGGTATTTCATTAGAAGAAGCCCTAGGTGTTTCCTTAGTGGAAATCCTGCTTCAGATCCCACCAGTACATGAACACGTCCTGGGAAAACATAATGTACAACTAGCTCTAGTGCCAGGTTTTATCCCATCAAGCATATCCAGATACTGGATATTATATGCAGTCCTGATTAAATAAGGAGAGTTACCTACCAGCAAGAGGCTCAGTCTATAGTGACCAAGGTACTAAGCGCTTAGACGTATAAAGTTCCTCAGGGCGCAGCAATGTGACCTCCCGGGCTGACGATCCAATGGTCCGTACTGTCCCTGCTACCTGCCTGCCTCATCAGTACCATCAGATCTTTTAAAATGCCCGCACCCCAATATGGGGGTGGGACATCCTGTTCTCCGAAATGGACATATTGATGGGCCAATCGCAGACGGATCCTGTGTGGCCGGAAGTGACGCGTCAGGGACGGATTGACAGCTCCCACATCCAATCCTCATGACTCGCACTGCAGGGACTTCCTGTACTCCGAGATGGACATGTTAGTGGACCAATCAGAGACAGATCCTGTATGGCCGGAAGTGAAGCTTCAGGGACGGATTGACAGGTCCCACATCCAATCCTCATGACTGGCACTGCAGGGACTGACCTATCACCCAGTTGCAGCCGCCCTCAGTGACAGTCACACCCAGGCGTCCCAGCAACCGCATTAGCCTGGATACAGACAGATCCTGCCCGACCGGATGTGATATAGCTCAGATTGACAACATGATAGCCCTATACTGGTTGCTAGCACTCAAATCAAGTGTAATACTGAATCGCATCCAACCTCAGCGACACTAATTGCTATACCTAATCTTCTCAGTAATACCTACAGTCAGGATCGTTCCACCTAAGACCAAGTGTCTCCACATGCTTATGCATATTGTCCACTGAGATTGTCTTGTGAGACAACCTGTATTAGTCAGCTAGCACATGCTGCCTGTGTCAGTTCATACAGACTAGAGACACAGTGATAATAGTCTGTCTGAGTCTATGAGAATGCCATTGCATGTCTCTAGGGGTTCTTGGATTATTTTATAATGAAAATAGGTAAAAATGACCCAGAAATTGGCAAGAAGATGCCTTTCCTATCCTACACCAGAAGCCAGAAGGGCTTATATAAAGCTGACAAAGCTCAAATTCTCATTTATTCCGACCGGGGAAACAGAATCTAACAGAAATATCCACCTAGCCTCGCGTTGGAGGATTTTATTGTTCCAGTCACCCCCCCGAATTGGTTTCTTGACCACCTCGATCACTTGAAAAGATATCGTGCCCGCGTCTCCATTATGGCATGTATTAATATGTCGGGCTAAAGCCGTGTCTCTCTTATGGCCAATATCCCCCAAGTGCTCCCCAATTCTGACACGTAGTTTCCTCTTAGTTTTACCCACGTATCCCATGGGGCAGCTGCAAGTGCACAGATACACTACTCCTTGGGTCCTGCAGTTTGCAAAATCTTTAATCCTAAAGACTCTGCCTGTCTTGTTGTTATGGAACTCTTTGTTTTGGTTAATTCGTGGGCAGTAGCTGCATCTACCACACCTGAATGTCCCTTGAGGCTTCCGATCCAACCAGGTCCCTTGCCCCTCTGGGGCCAAAAAATGGCTATGTGTTAACTTGTCCCTTATTGATCTCCCTCTTCTAAATGTGACACTGGCATGCGAAGAAATGCATTTCCCTATATCTGGATCAGATTTGAGGATCGGCCAATAACGCCTAAGCACCTCCATTATCCTGGGATTGTGATCGTCATACGTTCCTATTAGTCGGGTAATCTGCTCATCCTTTTGTCTTTTTTGTGGCCTAACAAGTTCTTTCCTTGGGGTTAGTCTAGCACATTTGTATGCTGGTTCTAGTACGTGCAGGGGATATCCCCTCTGTCGAAACCGACCTCCCATGTCTAAGGCCTGGGATTAGAAATCTGACAGGGACGAGCAATTTCGTCTAAGCCTGAGGAATTGTCCCTTAGGAATCCCCCTCTTCAGGGGTGCTGGATGATGGCTCTCCCATCTTAATAAACTGTTTGTCGCTGTGGGTTTCCTATAGATGCTAGTGACCAATCCCCCTCCTAAGTCCTTTGATATTTTAAGATCCAAAAAGGCTAGACTATCTGCACTGACTTCAAATGTGAATTTTAGCCCAAGATCGTTGCTGTTAAGTCTCTCAATAAATTCAGAAAAAAGGGCTTGCTCCCCCGTCCAGAGAACGAGGATGTCATCTATATAGCGCCCCCAGAATTGTATATGGGGGGCAAAGATGACATCCTCGTCTCTGAAGACATGGGTGTCTTCCCACCAGCCCAGGAACATGTTGGCGTATGTGGGGGCACAAGGGCTCCCCATAGCCGTGCCCCTGAGCTGGTGGTACACCCTTCCATCAAATAGGAAATAATTATGTGACAAAATATAGAGCAGGAGATCAACCACGAAATTGCTGTGTTCCCGGCACTGGTTACCTCGTGTAGAGAGGTAATATCGAACAGCTTCTATCCCCTTGTCGTGTGGGATGCTGCTATAAAGCTATTCCACATCAATTGATGCTAAAACTGTGCCTGGGTCTAAGATGATCCCGTCTAATTTGGAGATGAGGTCATTGGTGTCTCTAATGTAAGAGGCTAGACCAGTGACGAATGGACGTAACACTGTGTCAACATAGACACCAGGATTTTGGCCAATCACATCAATTCCTGATACAATGGGTCGTCCTTTCAAAGGACATAGACCCTTATGTATCTTAGGAGTGGCGTAGAAGGTGGCTATTACTGGGAACTTTTGATATAGAAAGTCATATTCTTTTTCAGAAATTACCTTCGTTTGAAGTCCTTTCCTCAGAAGGGTCTCAAGTTCCCTTAGATATTCAGTGGTTGGATCTTTAGGCAGTACTTGATAAGTTGTTCTGTCAGTCAGGATACGTTTACACATTGCCGGATAGTCTTTGGTGTTCATAATGACGGTGTTCCCCCCCTTGTCTGATGGTTTTATTGTGATTTGGGTATTTTTTTCCAGATTGCTCAATGCCTCCCATTCTTCCCTGTTCAGATTCGGCTTAACGGATCGTGATTTAGGTTGAATATTCTTGAGGTCCTTCATCACTAAATTTGAAAAAATATTAAGACTACTATAGTCCATTGGGGGTGGTGTCTTTTTACTCTTAGGTTTCAAATCAGTGAAAGGTCCCACACCTATACACTCTCCTCTCATTTCATCCAAATTTGATAATAGCCTAACGTCATGAAGCATTTCTGCTGGAATTCCCAGCCTACTGCATTCAATTTCATCATTGTGGGCAAAGAATTTTTTCCATTTTAATTTCCTTATAAATAATTCCAAATCCTTGGCCCATATGAACGGGTCGTATCTGGTTGTAGGGACGAATGTAAGGCCAAGCTTAAGAACCCTCATCTCCACCTCAGAGAGGTGGTAACTTGATAAATTAATGACCTGATGATCCAATGAGCTCGGGACATTTAGTTTTTCAAGTTTCTGTACCCATGATTTCTCAAGTTGTAGGGGTCCCGCCCCCCTAAAAAAGGGGTGGGTGCTGCGCTGTGGGGTCCTAACTGTTGATTCCCTTGAGAGGAGAACGGAGGAGAGGGCGGGGCAATGGGAGGGGCCATGTTGTCCAACGGTCTCGACTGTGCCCCACCTAAGTATGGTGTTCCCGAGTATGATGATGACCCATACCTTCCACCATTCCTGTCCCATTGCCAGTTCCTTCTACCCCCTCTACCCCAGTTCTTTTGCCTTCCCTGTTGATACCTTCTCTCCTTATTCCTATTGGGCACCAGCCTTCCCTGAGACTCAGAATCTGAGTAATCTGAGGATGAAACGTCAGTTTGAGGACCCGTGACCCCCGATGAGACCTCCTTCTGACCTGTGAAGTCAGCCAGGTCCCTCAGGAAGTGCTTGTGCTTCCTAGTTTTCAAATTTTGTTGATACTTATCAACAGCAAGTTGCAGTGAAGTTTCTTTGGTCACAAAATCGGGTTCTCCCTTAAACTTCACTGCTTCCTCCCTAAGATTTTGCAGGGTTTAGGAACTATTCTCTAGGGTGACTTTCTCCTCCTCCAGGAGAATGGTCATCAGTCTGATTGAGGAATTGGTCAATTCCTCCTCCCACCTACCAATCAGCCTATCTGTTCTTGATCTTTCTGCTGGTATAAGATTGATCCTAAGACCACGTGGAACAATTCTTTGCTTAATATAACGCTCAAGGGACTGTACTTCCCACCAAGATTTCACATTAGTTTTATAAGCATCTAGCAATTCCGAGAAGACATTCCTGATAGTTGTCTTTCCTGTTCCCTGGTTACCAATCGCCTTGTCTGAAAACACCTCTTCGGCATCATCCAACCACCTAGTAGTGTTAATTGGTCCGGATAGAAATCCCGCCATTGATCACACATAGACCACTATTAGGATAACAACCAAGGTGGAGTTACACGAAAACCACTTAAACACACCTCTATAAAAATAAATTATTTATTCAAATTAATGGTAGAAAAATATACGACACCAAATATCTGACAGACACGAAAACACAGTGATCAAATACGGCCTAGTGGAGAGCAGAGGGAGCGTGCAAAGATAGATAGTTGATAGTTTAATGGCTCTCAGTGAACTAGGAGGGACTACAATACTCCTCAACTCCTCCTGCCTACTTGCGGAGAGTGTTGTAAAGTTTTGAACACTCCCCGCTCCGGGTGGCTGTCCCTATATATCCCTGTACTCCACTGACCTATACCACCACCACCAGGTGCATTGTGAGACGACCAGGACAACATATAATATATTAAAATCTGTTGGTTCCTGACTAGGATTGCAGACTATGCTGCAGTCCAGATACTGTAGACAGCAGTTTAGGACAGAGCTGATGGGCCCGACAAGACCGGTACCCACAGCTCCTCCCGACGCGTTTCCCCCCCTCCTAAATAAATGTTCGGGGGTTCATCAGGGGTGATTTAGCCAACAAACATTTAATATTTAATCAGGACTGCATATAATATCCAGTATCTGGATATGCTTGATGGGATAAAACCTGGCACTAGAGCTAGTTGTACATTATGTTTTCCCAGGACGTGTTCATGTACTGGTGGGATCTGAAGCAGGATTTCCACTAAGGAAACACCTAGGGCTTCTTCTAATGAAATACCAGTGCCCAGGTAATGACAAGTGATAGGGCAATGTAAGCCAATATGCATCTGCCCTGCATGTGAGCTATACAATATGCTTCTCTCTACAGGGAGCTAACCAGGGGAGCCGGATCCACAATTTAAGAGAGGGCAGACATCTACTCTGTTAGTAAATGCACGCTGCACTTCATCTTAAGTGCCAAAGTGTATATCACCTACCATCTAAAACCGTCATTCAGACTTATAGGTATTTTTGACATTGATGCCTTTGTTTGGTTATGTGAGTTTAGAGTATGTAAACCCCCTTGGCCTTTGAGATGATTTTCTTTTCTCTTATAGCAAAGGCCTAGAAGTGGCGCCAAAGGGCTGACTGGTCCTGGAGAACATTATGCATCATTTACCTACCATGGGTATGCTCTGTTCTAGTATTAGATACCACAAGACACCATCTTCATGGTATGATGTGGAGAGATGTTACTTTAAAACAGGGGTGGGGAACCTTTTTTCTGTCGGGGGCCATTTGGAAATTTCTACCAACCTTCGGGGGCCGCACAAAATTATCAATGTTTAAATGACCCTGCTATATTGGGTGAAGCAATTAATTAACTGGGGGCATGGGGCTGGGGGCACAGACACCACACGCGGGGCTGGGGGCACAGACACCACACGCGGGGCTGGGGGCACAGACACCACACGCGGGGCTGGGGGCACAGACACCACACGCGGGGCTGGGGGCACAGACACCACACGCGGGGCTGGGGGCACAGACACCACACGCGGGGCTGGGGGCACAGACACCACACGCGGGGCTGGGGGCACAGACATCACTGTGGGGAGGCACAGACATCACTGTGGGGAGGCACAGACATCACTGTGGGGAGGCACAGACATCACTGTGGGGGGGCTGCACAGACATCACTGTGAGGGGCTGCACAGACATCACTGTGGGGGGCTGCACAGACATCACTGTGGGGGGCTGCACAGACATCACTGTGGGGGGCTGCACAGACATCACTGTGGGGGGCTGCACAGACATCACTGTGGGGGGCTGCACAGACATCACTGTGGGGGCTGCACAGACATCACTGTGGGGGCTGCACAGACATCACTGTGGGGGCTGCACAGACATCACTGGGGGGGGGCTGCAGACATCACTGGGGGGGGCTGCAGACATCACTGGGGGGGGGCTGCACAGACATCACGGGGGGGGCTGCACAGACATCACTGGGGGGGGCTGCACAGACATCACGGGGGGGGCTGCACAGACATCACGGGGGGGCTGCACAGACATCACGGGGGGGTGCACACAGGACTGGGGGGGTGCACACAGGACTGGGGGGGTGCACACAGGACTGGGGGGGTGCACACAGGACTGGGGAGGTGCACACAGGACTGGGGGGGTGCACACAGGACTGGGGGGTGCACACAGGACTGGGTGATGGGCTGCACATAGAATTGTGGGGGGTGCACACAGGACATTGGGGGGCTGCACACAGGACTGGAAGAGGGGTGCACACAGGATTGGGGGGGTGCAAACAGGACTACTGGGTGATGGGCTGCACACAGGACATTGGGGGGCTGCACACAGGACTGGGGGAGGGGTGCACACAGGACATTGGGGGCCACACTGCGCTGAGAGTTTCATGCAACTCTGGGGGAGAGGGTTTACAGAACTGGTGTGGGGAGGCACAAAGCATTGGGCAGGGCACATAGCAGCAGAGGGTCGGCGCTGGACTCACAGCAGCATTGCACTCACATCACCGGAGTGCAGGAGCCGGACACTGCATCAGAACTTGAAGGAGAAGGCAGGCACTGATCTCCGGAGGGCAGGGGGCAGACACACAAGGCTAGAAACTGTGAGGCTGCTGTGGACCCGCCCACAATTGGCACTGGCCGACGGGAGAACACATTGCAGCACAAACAGCAATGTGTGGATTTAAAGGGCCGGCGGCAGCAAACTCCGGTGACAGCACCAGCACTGCCTCCCCCGGGAATCTGCCCGGGGGCCACATAAAAGGTCATGGCGGGCCGCATGCGGCCCGCGGGCCGGAGGTTCCCCACCCCTGCTTTAAAACATAGACTCATATATTTATTGTCTGTACTGTCTATGTAGATATGGTGATGCTAGATACGGAACAACACTAATACTACATGTTGGAGGAGAAGAAAAGTGGACCTAAGAAGGTAGTGGCACAAATACACTGATAGGTGTGATTACTGCATGGTGCAGAGATACTTTGGAGGCACAATGACTAACATGCTGTGTAACTATATTTAATTCCAGGGGGACACCTGTAGTCCTCTGTGTTGATGGTATCAAGCTATATTGTACAAGCATATCCTGCTGCTGTTATTACATCACACTTGGATGCAGTTCCAAGTAAGTCTTGTAGGTAAAGGGGATTTCTTGGAGATTGGTTGGATTTTATATTGAAAGACACCAACTGTCTGTTTTTGTCTATTTCACAGGTGTTTGTTGGCTAAATCACCCCTGATGAACCCCCGAACATTTATTTAGGAGGGGGGGAAACACGTCGGGAGGAGCTGTGGGTACCGGTCTTGTCGGGCCCATCAGCTCTGTCCTAAACTGCTGTCTACAGTATCTGGACTGCAGCATAGTCTGCAATCCTAGTCAGGAACCAACAGATTTTAATATATTATATGTTGTCCTGGTCGTCTCACAATGCACCTGGTGGTGGTGGTATAGGTCAGTGGAGTACAGGGATATATAGGGACAGCCACCCGGAGCGGGGAGTGTTCAAAACTTTACAACACTCTCCGCAAGTAGGCAGGAGGAGTTGAGGAGTATTGTAGTCCCTCCTAGTTCACTGAGAGCCATTAAACTATCAACTATCTATCTTTGCACGCTCCCTCTGCTCTCCACTAGGCCGTATTTGATCACTGTGTTTTCGTGTCTATGTCAGATATTTGGTGTCGTATATTTTTCTACCATTAATTTGAATAAATAACGTACAACTAACAGTTCTTTTCAGGGCTAATTTAAATAGATTATATTCTATAATAATACCGCTCTTAGCTGTAATAAATATAGGGTTAGCTGCAAGACTATGGACAGCATATTAGAGACATTTAGGCAGAGTTCTGTGGGTTACAGTACCTGATGGTGCAACATTTTATTTTCTAACAATACTGCTCTTAGTCTGCAATTAGTCTAGGGTTGGTTCTGTAGCAAGAATAGTGTACTAGAGGCATTTAGGCAGGGTTCATTGCATTACAGTCTTTGGTGCTGCCACATCCAACATAAGTCTTTTTCAGGGCTAATTTAAATAATTATATTCTCAAAAATTACTGCTCTTAGTCTGAAATTAATGTATGGTTAGCTTTTGGAGTAGGGATAGTGTATTAGAGGCATTTAGGCAGGGTTTATTGCATTACAGTTTTTGGTGCTCGAACGTACAACCAACATTCCTTTTCAGGGTTAATTTAAATAATAATAATAATCTTTATTTCTATAGTGCCAACATATTCCGCAGCGCTTTACAATTCAGGAGGATCATATACAAACAAGTAACAGTTATAGAAAATACAATATTTAGAGGGAAAAATGAAAGACAGCCCTGCTCGTGAGAGCTTACAATCTATAATGAGTTATGGGGGGGGGGGGCAAGGTACAAGTGCTTATTTACAATGACAATCCAGCCATCTCACGGAAATGGGGTATAGATAATGGTTTCCTGGACCAGTTGGCCAGAGCCTTGAGATACATTTGGGTGCCATGGAGTTTGATGTGGAGTTATGTTGTGAGAAGTTTATTAGGTTCTATTCTCTAATAATACTGCTCTAAGTTGAGTACATATTTAAAATTTGCAAGGTGTGCGGTAAGTGATGGGGAAGTGGACATCCTGCTGTTGGTGGTACACGCAGAGGCTGTGGACAACGGCAACTGAACCTGCTCCTGGAGCACACCAAAAACACATGCAACATCTAGACCTAGCTTTCTGTCCCCTTTTGAAGGGGAGAGCATGACACCACTATTGATACTACAACAGTGCAAGCAGGTTGTGGGTTGGATGGAAGATAATGCTTCCAGTCTATTTCTCAGCACCACCCTGTCTTCCAGATGGTCCAGTCTCACTAGCCAGGAGTCTGGACCACATAAACATTACCCTGATCATCCTTCCTCTTACCATGGCGAATCCCAGGAGACAAATTAACCCACACTTGGACACTGCAAGAAGTTCTTTACCTTACCATTTATGGCTTCTTCTGGCCTTTCACCATGCACGTTTCAAGGGACTTGAGGAGATTGTGTGTGATGGTGGCCAAATTTTTGAACAGCCATGATCAGATGAAATTTGTGTTGGGGTATGGAAATTACTGTTTCAAGAGGTGGATGATGATGAGACACATTTGCTTAAGAAGTCATGAAAAGCCTAAAAATTAGGAGGAGTACCAAAGTGCATAAGTGGAAAAAGAGGTGGTGGATGATGAAGTCACTGACCCTACTTGGCAAAGTGGCATGCAGAGCAAGCACAGCAATGCAGAGGGGGAGGGATTCACAGCACCACAACAGGCAGGAAGAGGCAGTGGGATGGCCAGGGGGAGAAGGCGGACACTTGTTTTCCAGAGCACTCCTAAGCGCAAGATCCCAGGCAAAGGTTAGGTGTTTCTCAGTCTGGTGTTTTTTTATGGAAAGTGCAGAAGACAAGAAAAGGGTGATTTGTAACCTGTGTCATATAAAGATCAGCAGGGGCCAGACCACTACTAGTCTGACCACCACCAGCATGCTCAGGCACATGTTATCCAAGCACCTGAGTAGGTGGGTGAAAAGCATGGGTCCACAATCACTGTCTGTGGGTGATACAACTGCCTTTCCGCTGTCTATGATACAGGTACGGATGCATCTAGCCCTGCACATGTCTTTGAACATTCAAAACCACTATCAGCAACCACATCCACTTCCCTGGCCCAGTGCAGCACTCAGCTGTCTGTGCCACAAGCCTTGGAATGCAAGTGGAAATACCCAGGCATTCACCCAGAGGGCCAAACACTAAACAGCCATATTTCAAGACTGCTTATTCTGGAAATGTTGATGTTTAGGCTTGTAGACACTGAGGCTTTTCACAACCTGATGGCAGTTACCATCCCTCAGTAATCAGTCTGTAACCACCACTATTTCTCCTGGTGTGCCATGCCAGCCTTAGACAGGAAAGTGTCCCATAGCATCACCTGTTCCCTGACCAATGCAGTGACTGGGAAGGTCCATTTAAGCACCCAAACATGGACAAATGCTTGTGGCCAGGTTTGCTACATTTCCCTGATGGCATACTGGGTGAACCTTGGGAAGTCCGGGACCGAGTCAGACCCTGGGATGGCACACGTGCTACAAGCATCTAGAATTGCGGGTCTTAGTTCCATCATAGTTTCCCCCACCTCCTACACCAGTTCCTGTACCCCCTCTTCTTTCTCAATCTCATTTTCGATCTCTGAATTGTCATCCCTCTCAGTCACAAGTAGAGTTGAGTGATGTTCAATTCGAACGGTTCACCAATTTCAAATTCGAGTCATTTTGGGGGGTGTTCGAGTCGTTCGACGAACTCGAACGATTTGCTTCAAGTTCGGCAGTTCGAGTTACCGTTCGATAACGGTTCGATCACCAAAAGCATGGCTTTTCACAGTAAGGCTATGTGCGCACGTTGTGTATTTGCATGCGTACTGCATCCCCAGCACAATCCCTCTCTCTTTCCTACTCACCGATCACAGGCGCGAGGCTGCACGGCTGTAACAAATCTCCGGCGGCTTTTCCTCTTTTGAAAATGGCTGCCGCTTCATTATTCAATCAGGTATTCCCTGCTTTCCCCGCCCACCGGCGCCCATGTTTGGTTGCAGTCAGACACGCCCCCACGATGAGTGACAGCTGTCTCACTGCAAGCAATCACAGCAGCCGGCGGGCGGGTCTATATCGTGCAGTAAAATAAATAAATAAGTGATTTAAAAAAACAAACAAACTGCGGTCCCCCCAATTTTGATACCAGCCAGGATAAAGCCACACGGCTGGAGGCTGGTATTGTCAGGATGGGGAGCGCCATGTTATGGGGAGCCCACCAGGCTAACAATATTACCCAGCAGCCGCCTGGAATTGCCACATCCATTAGATGTGGCAGTCCCGGGACTCTACCCAGCTCATCCCGAATTGCCCTGGTGCATTGGCAAGCGGGGTAATAAGGGGTTAATCATGGCAGGCGTCTCCCCGAGATACCTTCCATGATTAACCTGTAAGTGAAAGTAAATAAACACACACAACGAAAAATCCTTTATATGGAATAAAAGACAAAGAAACCCCTCATTTACCTCTTTATTAATTCCCAAACAACAATCCAGGTCCGAAGTAATGCACACGACGCTTTCAGCTCTGCTACTCTCCACGCAGCACCTGAAGTGAGCCGCGCTGTCATCGGAGACTTCACTCTGCAATGCAGAGGTCAAGATGACCAAATCTTCCTATGCTTCTCATTAGAGGCAGTGGCTTAATGGTTAGAGCTACTGGCTAAAGAACATTAGTTTATGAGTTCAAGTTCCGGCCGCCCCAGTAAAGAAATTAATGTATTTTTCATTTTAAATTATAATTATTATTTATTTATAATTATAATTTAATTTAATTTAATTATGCACTGAGGGGAGGAGCCAGACATCAGCTGTGAGCCGTGGGACACACCTCTAAAATCGGAGCAGTTCACAGAATGAGGCTGCATTGCTCTCTTCTCTCTCTCCTCTCTCTCTCCTCTCTCTTCTCTCTCTCTTCTCTCTCTCCTCTCTATCTCCTCTCACTTATCTCTCTCTTTTTCTCTCTATTTTTCTCTCTTTTTCTTTTTTTTTCTTTCTTTTTCTCTCTTTCTCCTTCTCTCTCTCTCTTTCTCTCTCTCTCTCTTTTTCTCTCTCTCTCTCTTATTCTCTCTTTATCCCTCTCTCTCTCCTCTTTGTATGTGATTAATCCACTTCTGGATTCTCAAGTGCATAACAGAGGTTAAGACTACCAAATCTTACTATGCTTGTCATTAGAGACAGTGGCTCAATGGTTAGAGCTACTGCCTAAGGAGAATTAGTTCATGAGTTCGAGTCCCGGCTGTCCAGGTAAAGAGTTTAAATTATAATTATTGTTTATTTATAGTTATAATTTAATTTAATTATGCACTGAAGGGAGGTGCCGGACATCAGCTGTGAGCCACGGGACACACCTCTAAAATCAGAGCAGTTCACGGAATGAGGCTGCATTGCTCTCTCCTCTCTCTCCTCTCCCTCTTCTTTCTCTCTTCTCTCCTCTTCTCTCCTCTTCTCTCTCCTGTAAGTGAAAGTAAATAAACACACACAAAGAAAAATCCTTTATTTGGAATAAAAGAAAAAAAAAAACCTCATTTACCTCTTTATTAATCCCCAAACAACAACCCAGATCCGAAGTAATCCACACGACGCTTTCAGCTCTGCTACATGAAGATGACAGGGAGTGCTGTAGAACACAAGCTCTTTGTGTCCTCTCCACGCAGCACCTGAAGTGAGCCGCACTGTCACCTGAGACTTCACTCTGCAATGCAGACGTCAAGATGACCAAATCTTCCTATGCCCAATGGTTAGAGTAACTGGCTAAGAAGCATGAGTTCAAGTCCTGGCTGCCCCGGCAAAGAAAATAATTTATTTTTCATTTAAAATTATAATTATTATTTATTTATAATTATAATTTAATTTAATTTAATTATGCACTGAGGGAGGAGCCGGACATCAGCTGTGAGCCGCGGGACACACCTCTAAAATCGGAGCAGTTCACGGAATGAGGCTGCATTGCTCTCTCGTCTCTCTCTCTTCTCTCCTCCCTCTCTCTTCTCCCTCTCTCTCTCTCCTCCCTCTCTTCTCTCTCTGTTCTCTCTCTCTCTTGTCCCTCTCCTCTCTCTCTTCTATCCCCTCTCTCTTCTCTCTCTCTCTTTTTTAGAGTTGAGCGCGGTTCTAGGTTCGAGGTTCTCCAGTTCTAGGCTCGAGTGATTTTGGGGGCTGTTCGAGATCGAACTAGAACTCGAGCTTTTTGCAAAAGCTCGATAGTTCTAGATACGTTCGAGAACGGTTCTAGCAGCAAAAAGCAGGGCTTTTTACAGCTACAGTGTGCAGGAGCCATCGCTGGCAGCCTGCCAGAAGCTGGTAACCAAGATAAACATCGGGTATCCAAGCAAAGCGCTTTGGTTAGTAACCCGATGTTTTATCCTAGTTACGTGCTGGAAGCCCACACTTCCCCGTTCAGCTCGCTCCGCCCCCTCCTGCCCGCAGCATGTACACATACATACACACACACACACACACACATGGTCCTGCTCGGCTTACCTGCGGTGATGAAGTCCCGCCATCCCGACCTCAGCGCTATCACTGTCCTCCATGGCCGCCGCTTGTCACATCACCTTCTCTCGCTTCCGACCCGAGACTGACTAGCGGTGACGTCACGGGCCTCTCGCGATACTTGGTGTGAAAGCGGCGATCATTGAACTCAGTGACAGGGGCTGTCAGTGTGCTGGAGATCAGCGCAGGTAATGTACCTCGCTGACAGCAGCACTTGTCATCCCCTGCAGTGACCTGGGCTGACCCATTGATGTTAGCTCAGGTCACTGCACTGCTCTCCCAGCCAATGGGGAACATCCTGCTCTTCATTGACTGGGACAGTGTGGATCGTCATGGCAACCCCTTGGATTACACCAGACCTGGATTTGTTTTTCATTCTAATAAATTGGTAAAAGAGGGAATGTTTTGAGGAGTATTTTTTCAAATAAAAATGTGTTTGTCGTCTATTTTTTTTTATTACTGACTGGGTTGGTGATGTCGGGTATCTGATAGACGCCTGACCTCACCAACCCCAGGGCTTGATGCCAGGTGACATTACACATCTGGTATTAACCCCATATATTACCCCGTTTGCCACCGCACCAGGGCGCGGGATGAGCTGCGGCCTGCTATTTTTAGGCTGGGGAGAGTCCAATAACCATGGACCTCCCTAGTCTGAGAATATCAGGCCCCAGCTGTCTGCTTTACCTTGGCTGGTGATCCAATTTTGGGGGACCCCTACGTGTTTTTTTTTTTTTAATTATTTATTTAATTTAAAATAACAGCGTGGGGTGCCCTCAGTTTTGGATTATCAGCCAAGGTGAGGTTGCCAGCTGTGGTCTGCAGGCTGCAGCCGTCTGCTTTACCCTAGCTGGCTACAAAACTAGGGGGAACCCTACGTCTTTTTTTTGTTTTCATTTTTTTGTCTAAATACAAAGCTAAGCACCCCTTAGTGCCACATGAAAGGCACCAAAGGGTGCTCCACTTTTTCTCCACTTTTTCTACATTTTTCTCCACTTTTTCTACATTTTTTTCACCATTTTTTCTCCCCTTTTTCTCCACTTTTTCTCCGTTCTTTTTCTATGGTCGGTCTACCCATTAGCTCTGCCATGCATACTGTAGCTCTACACCTACTGCACATATTACTTTATGATTGACATCTCTTTCGTACCAGAGCTGTCTAAGCCTACTCTGACCCCATATTTGTCATTACTATATTGTCCTTGTACTGTATTATGACATTTGTATCATGTGTTTCATTTCTTGCTGTGTTGCAATTTTTTTGCTGCATCCCAATTGTACCTCTACATTGTTCGAGTTTATGTTATTGTTCTCTCACTCTTATGTGATACTGATTATTGTCATTTTTCATGATTACATGCAGATAAGTCCAATCTGACGAAGGCTCAGGCCGAAACGTCATTTGTAACTTGTTTTGGACAAAAACATATATGCTTATGAAAAAAAAAATTTTCTTAATAAGGACCAATAAAGAGTGATTTTGCATTACTATCCATTGTGACTTACTGACTTAGTCTGGGAGATTTAGAGTGCCGAGGTTACTCACTAATTTTATCTATTATTACCTCTGAGCACCTATATACCAGTGAGCAGAGCTTCCTCTACAGTAGTTCTCCTGATTAGGCATGCCCTTACCTCATGAGCAGGGCATTGCAGCTTTGGTAGCAACCATTACGACATGGACTCTGCTGCTGTGGACCCGAGAAGAGTGAGTGCAGATTCATTGCACCCACACTCCTCACATGAAGGGTCCGCACTCCTAGAAAATGGGGGATACGTTCCCTGAGTGTCTCCCCCCATATTCTAGACGGTCCAGAGTCGTCGTGGGACCCCTTTATTTTTTTTTCTTACAATAAATTGGTGAAAGAAGAAATGTTTTGGGGACTGTTTTTTCAAATAAATTTCTTTTGTCGATTTTTTTTTTTTGTTAGTACTGACAGTTTATGATGTTGGGTATCTAATAGACGCCATGACATCACAAACTGCTGGGCTTGATCTCAGGTTACTTTACAGCTAGTATCAACCCGATTTATTACCCCGTTTGCCACTGCACCAGGGCACGGGATGAGCTGGGGTGAAGCGCCAGGATTGGCGCATCTAGTGGATGCGCCACGTCTGGGGTGCCTGCGGCCTGCTATTTTTAGGCTGTGAAGGCCCAATAACTATGGACCTTCCCACCCTGAGAATACCAGACCACAGCTGTCCGCTTTACCTTGGCTGGTGATCCAATTTGGGGGGGACCCTACTTTTATTGTGTAATTATTAATATTTATAAAATAATTATAAAAAAGAGCCTGAGGGGACCTCCACATTGGATCCCCAACCACGGTAAAGCTGCCAGCTGTGGTTTTCAGGCTACAGCCGTCTGCTTTACCCTAGCTGGCTATCAAAAATGGGGGGACCCAACGTCATTTTTTTTTAAACTATTTTTTAAATAGAAAAAATTAATGGGCTTCCCTGTATTTTGATTGCCAACCAAGGTAACGGCAGGCAGATGGGGGTGGCAACCCATAGCTGTCTGCTTTATCTGCGCTGAGAATCAAAAATACCGCGGAGCGCTACGTCATTTTTTTAAAGATTTATTTTTACAGCACTGTGATGTCCAGCAATCAAAATACAGGGAAGCCCATTTTATTTTTAGTTATTTAAATAAATAATTAAAAAAAATATATATGGGCTCCCGCTGCATTTTTTGTATTGCTAGCTAAAGGTAATCCAAGCAGCAACTGGCTGCTAACCCCCACTGCTTGGTGTTACCTTCACTGGCAATGGAAAATCCAGGGAAGGATTTTTTATTTTTTTTGCCAAAAAACTACAAAAAAAGGACGTGAGCTTCGCCATATTTTTGTATGCTAGCCAGGTATAGCAGGCAGGTGCTGGAAGAGTTGGATACAGCGCCAGAAGATGGCGCTTCTATGAAAATGCCATTTTCTGAGGCGGCTGCAGACTGCAATTCGCAGCAGTGGGACCCAGAAAGCTCAGGCCAGCCTGTGCTGCGGATTCCAATCCCCAGCTGCCTAGTTGTACCTGGCTGGACACAAAAATGGGGCGAAGCCTACGTCATTTGTTTTCTAATTATTTCATGAAATTCATGAAATAATAAAAAAAGGGCTTCCCTTTATTTTTGGTTCCCAGCCGGGTACAAATAGGCAACTGGGGGTTGGGGGCAGCCGTACCTGCCTGCTGTACCTGGCTAGCATACAAAAATATGGCGAAGCCCACATAATTTTTTCAGGGGGCAAAAAACTTCTGCATACAGTCCTGGATGGAGTATGCTGAGCCTTGTAGTTCTGCAGCTGCTGTCTGTCTGTATGGGGAAGAGCAGACAGCAGCTGCAGAACTACAAGGCTCAGCATACTCCATCCAGGACTGTATGCAGAAGTTTTTTGCCCACCAAGAAAATGACGTGGGCTTCGCCATATTTTTGTATGCTAGCCTGGTACAGCAGGCAGCCACGGGCTGCCTCCAACCCCCAGTTGCCTATTTGTACCCGGCTGGGAACCAAAAATATAGGGAAGCCCGTTTTTTTTTAATTATTTCACTTATTTCATGAAATAATTAAAAAACAAATGACGTGGGCTTCGCCCCATTTTTGTGTCCAGCCGGGTACAACTAGGCAGCTGGGGATTGGAATCCACAGCACAGGTTAGCCCGAGGTTTCTGGGCGCCTCTTCTGCGGATTTCAGTCCGCAGCCGTCCCAGAAAATGGCGCTCTCATAGAAGCGCCATCATCTGGCGCTGTATCCAACTCTTCCAACAGCCCTGGAGCCGGGTGGCTTGTTGGGTAATCATGAGTTAATACTGGCTTTGTTTTACTAGCCAGTATTAAGCCAGAGATTCTTAATGTCAGGCACGTTTAACCCGGCCATTAAGAATCTCCAATAAAGGGTTAAAAAAAAACACCACACAGAGAAAAAATACTTTAATAGAAATAAATACACAGACACATTAGAGACTCCATCTTTATTACCCCCTGTCAGCCCTTCCACGATCCTGCTCTTCTGTCTTCTTTCTTTCTAGTGTAGTAGTAGTGACGATTGTAGTGAGGATGAGGTTCACCAGCTCATCACTTGGGGCTGGGGAACCTCATCCTCACTACAATCCTCACTGGTGTAGTAGAAGTGACGATTGTAGTGAGGATGAGGTTCACCAGCTCATCACTTGGGGCTGGGGAACCTCATCCTCACTACAATCCTCACTACAATCGGGAAGCAGCGTGCAGCCTTTACTCCGTGAGTGATCAGTGCTGGCTGTCAGCGGTAACATCGGTAACGCTGACAGACGCGTTACCATAGCAACGGTGCTCTCGGAGCCGCGGTTAGCGGTGACGTCACCGCTAACTGCGTTGCTATGGCAAATGTGATCTCCGTTAATGACCGGCTGTGTCAGCCGGTCCCTAACGGAACGGGGAGTTGACCGTGTGCTAGAGCATGTCGCCGGTACACGGCGATACACATATGTGCACCGTGTACCGGAGAGATGCACTCGCAGGTCCTACATGACGCGTCATAGTCATGTGACCAGTCTGTAGCCAATGAGATAATAGCCACGTGACTGGTCACATGGCTATTTTGACGTCATGATAGGTCCTGCATCTTTGCTGGCAGTGCCGTCACCGGGAGGATTCAGCGATCATCGGATGGAATAGCGGCAGGAGACAGTGCAGAAGGGATCGCGAGGACTGGTAAGTGTTATGGCAATGTTTATTAACTGTTTGTGTACATTTATAATGCATTTTTATGTGTTTGTGATTGCCTCCCATTATAGCCTATAGGTTCGAGTTTGGTTCGTCGAACGTTCGACGAACCGAACTCGAACGGGACCCCGTTCGGCGAACCGACCTCGAGCCGAACCGCGACCGGTTCGCTCATCTCTACTCTTTTTCTCTCTTTTTCTCTCTCTTGTTCTCTCTTTCTCTTTCTTGTTCTCTCTTCTCCTTCTCTCTCTCTTTCTCTCTCTTTTTCTCTCTCTCGTTTTCTCTCTTTGCTCTCTCTTTTTCTCTCTTTTTCCCTCTCTCTCTCCTCTTTGTAGCTGAATAATCCACTTCTGGATTCTCAAGTGCAAAACAGAGGTCAAGACTACCAAATCTTCATATGCTTGTCATTAGAGCCAGTGGCTCAATGGTTAGAACTACTGCCTAAAGAGAATTAGTTCATGAGTTCAAGTCCTGGCCGTCCTGTAAAGAATTTAATTTATTTTAAATTATAATTATTATTTATTTATAGTTATAATTTAATTATGCACTGAAGGGAGGTGCCGCACATCAGCTGTGAGCTGTGGGACACACCTCTAAAATCGGAGCAGTTCACGGAATGAGGCTGCATTGCTCTCTCCTCTCTCTCCTCTCTCTCTCCATTCTCTCATCTCTCTATCTCTTCTATCCTCTTCTCTCCTTTCTCTCTCTCTTCTCTCTCTTCTCTCCCTCTCCCTCTCTCTTCTCCTTCCTCTCTCTCTTCTTTCTCTCTTCTATCTCTCTCCTCTCTCTCTTCTCTCCTCTTCTCTCTCCTCTTCTCTCTCTTCTCTCTCTCTTCTCTCTCTCTCTCCCTCTTCTCTCTCTTTTTTCTCTCTTTTCTCTCTCTTTTCTCTCTCTCAGACCTGGCAATGATCAGCTGATGCGGTCACCTGACGGCATCAGCTGACACTATAAGTTGAGCGGCGTGGCCGGCTTTTTACCGCCCAACCCACTAAACTATCAACTGCTGCTGTCGGACAGGAGTCTGCACAAAAGTGTAAAATTTGTTTGTTTGGTTTTTTTTGCACTGATGCATCAGCTGATTGTATAAAAGCCGTTTATACAATCAGCTGCTGTGTCATGTGATTCAGGCCCTTGAACCTTGGCACATTATCTGATCGCTTTGCCTTCCAGCAAACCGATCAGATGATATTGGATCCGGATTGAACGGTGTGGGACCCTTTACCCAGGATTACTGCGGAGGGGGGTTCTTTATTTCAATAAAGATGGAGTCACTAATTGTGTTGTGTTTTATTTCTAATAAAAATATTTTTCTGTGTTGTGTTTATTTTATCTGTACTAGAAATTCATGGTGGCCATGTCTAATATTGGCGTGACACCATGAATTTCGGGCTTAGGGCCAGTTGATAATATACAGCTAGTCCTAACCCCATTATTACCCAGCGAGCCACCTGTCACCAGGGCAGCTGGAGGAGTTGGATACAGCGCCAGAAGATGGCGCTTCTATGAAAGCGCCATTTTCTGGGGCGGCCGCAGACTGCAATTTGCTGCAGGGGTGTCCAGAAAGCTTGGGCACCTGCGCTGCGGATTCCAATCCCCAGCTGCCTAGATGCACCTGGCTGGACACAAAAATGGGGCGAAGCCCATGTCATTTTTTTTTTAATTATTTCATGAAATTCATGAAATAATTAAAAAAAAAAAAAGGGCTTCCCTATATTTTTGGTTCCCATCCGGGTACAAATAGGCAGCTGGGGGTTGGGGCAGCCCATAGCTGCCTGCTGTACCTGGCTAGTATACAAAAGCATGGCGAAGCCCACGTAATATTTTGGGGGGGCAAACAACTCCTGCAAACAGTCCTGGATGGAGTATGCAGAGCCTTGTAGTTCTGCAGCTGCTGTCTGCTGGTTACCGGTAGGGCGCAGCGATGATTGGAAGGGAAAGCGGCGGGAGACAGAGTGCAGGACGCGTCGCGGGGACCTGTAAGTGTAATGGCAATGTTTATTAACTGTATGTGTATATGTATAATGTGTTTTTATGTGTTTGTGTTTGCCTGCCATTGTTTTCAATGGGGTTCGAAGGGGTTCGTCAAACGGAGCCGCTGTTCGACGAACCGAACTCGAACACTAGGAGGGTGGCTCAACACTAGTCGCAAGCTGGAAGCACTGCAGTACTTCCTCAGCAAAGTGGCAACAGGCTCTGCCCAACTGATATCTTTAGGTAATAAAAAGCACGCTACAATAGTGTTGTTGAAATATCTAACAGACCCGACAGATCTCTGGCTGTCGTCACTGAACCTCCAATCAGGCATGGTCTTGTGCGATAATAGCTGTACACTGGTGGCGACACTAAAGCTTGGCAAGTTGCCACAAGTACCATGCTTGGCCCATGTGCTCAATTTAGTAGTTCAGCGCTTTTGAAAACCTACATTGATTTGCCTGAGCTACTTGTCAAGGTTTGCTGCATGTGCACCCATTTCTGCAAGTCATCTGCTGCTGCTGCTGGTGTGGCAGTGTTGCAGCAGCGCTTGCAAGTGCCAGCTCTCTGACCTGCCCATGCACTAGATCTCAATTTACATTTATTGGCAAGGATTTGTGAGCAGCAGAGGGTTATAGTTGACTACCACCTACAACATATATACCTACGGTATTCTTACTCATACTCCGCACATAAGAACTGATGAGTGGCCATGAATGTGGGACATCTGTGTGGTTCTCCAAAACATTTAGAACTCAACCAAGATGGTGAGAGGTGATGACACCACAATCAGAGTAACCATCAGCTTATGTGTCTACTGAAATGCTCACTGCTCACAATTAAAGAAAGTTTTGGTGGAGATTGAGGAAGACAGTGTGATACTACCCAGCCCCAGCAAAATCTAATCTTCTCAGCTCAGACTGGGTGATAAGGAGGAGGCTGTTGAGGAGGAAGAGGAAGAACAGGAGATGGTCTCCTGTGCTTCAGAGGGTACTACCAAGACCAGCTTCTTGGATGGCCTGAAGAGGATGAGAAAGAGGAGGAGAGGGAGTAGGAAAAGGAGATGGAGAGTCCTCCTTCTGGTGGGGACAGGGTCTTGCCAGTTGGCGGTTTAGTACACATGGCAGACTTTATGTACCGCTGTCTTTCCCATGATACTGTTATATGCATTTCGGGCAAGACTGATTACTATTTGTGCACCCTTCTTGACCCACGCTACAAAGAGAACTTTCCATCTCTCCTTCCTGAGGCAAAGAGGGCTGCAAAAATGATGCAATACCAGAAGGCCATAGTTGCAGAATTGTGAAAAAAAATTCCCATCTAGCAATGCTAATGGTCAGAATTCTTTAGACAACCAAGGACTAGAGAGGAGGGAGACACATCAGAGCCAACAGAGGCAGGGTAACACTATCAAATGTCTGGGGACAGTTTCATTAGACCCTCCCAGCACCGAGGTCCTGATATGCAGGGTGCTCTGATAAAGAGGTAAACGTTTATGAAGATGGTTAGGGAGTACCTAGCCAAACATCCAAACGTCCTTTGTTATTCCTCTGTGCTGTACAGCTATTGGTTGCCAACAATGGAGGTGCTGGCCTGCCCTGTCAATAGCGTTTTGTCTGAGCGAGTTTTTAGTGCCTCAGGAGGCATAATAACCAATAGGCGCATCTGCCTGTCAACTGAAAAATGCTGACAGACTGAATCTTATCAAAATGAACAAATCAAGGATTAGCCCAGACTTCTCAACCCACCAGATGACAGCAGCCGTACCTCCCTTTCATCCTTTACCCTCACTTTCTAGCATGCATTGCTTATGTTTATGACATTGTCCAATGCCTTGCCTTTCCTGAACTGAAAATGTATCCTCTCTGTTATATAGGCAATAAACATGTGATGAAGAAATAGATAATAGGATAACATTGTAATGTATTTAATCTTTAATAAAATCCTGTGGTGAATCAAAAATATATTTTAAAAATATATATTTCGAACCCCGATGGGTTTTTTGCCAAGACTATGATTACAATCCCATTGGGATTCATAACACATAGTCCACGTGTTTCCCTGTTTTTTTTTAATATTTTTTGGATTCACCATTTGATTTTATTGACGTGAGTAAAGTACAATTTGAATTATCTAATTCTGAAGCTGGATCTTATATCACTTGTGTTTTGCCTCTACTGCTACTCGTGGGACCTGGCCCACGGATCAGTGCACCAAGCTTCCTGAACATCACATGACCACTAAATTTCAATGAAACAGTGAGCTGCTTTTTTTTCTTGTACCTGTCTGTTATGCCTGTATCCAGTTTGAGAGACAGGACAGCAGTAGCAGAGAGACAAAGACTCTACTTCTTGTCTTTCATCCATGTACTGCTATAGACAGATCATACTTCACAGCAAAGTGTGGACAGCAAGTTAAACAGAAGGTACACACAAGGGCCCATATTCCTTAAGATTGATATTTCACCCTCCAGTCTTAATAATGGGCTTGCAGGATTAAGGCGTGCCAAATTCATTAACAGGAGCATGTTACTAAAAGAATTAAGCATTTTTTATCTGTGGTACCATGCGCTTCACCAGAAATGTTACTCCAGTTTGAGTTTGGAGTAACATTTCTAGCATAAGGAATGCTACCATTTTTTTTATTTAGCCTGTTGGGTTTCCCCATGTCCCGTCCCGCCCCAGGTCATCTTCCTCCCTGTCTAGTTTGGAGCAGCTGACCAAAACTGGAATGTAGATGCCAAAACTCACAAAATTCTTGTGCAACTTGTGTTGTGCAAAAATTCGGTAAAGGGGGCTTTACACGCAGCTATATCGCTAGCGATATCGCTGGTGAAAGCACCCGCCCCCGTCGTTTGTGCGTCACGGGCAAATCGCTGCCCGTGGCGCACAAAATTGTTAGGAACCATCACACGGACTTACCTGCCTAGCGACGTCGCTGTTGCCGGCGAACCGCCTCCATTCTAAAGAGGTTCGTGCGGCGTCACAGTGGCGTCACTAAGCGGCCGCCCAATAGAAGCGGAGGGGCAGAGATGAGCGGCCGTAGCATCCCGCCCACCTCCTTCCTTCCTCATTGCCAGCGGCAGCAGGTAAGCTGTAGTTCATCGTTCCCGAGGTGTCACACGTAGCGATGTGTGCTGCCTCGGGAATGACAAACAACCTGCGTCCTCAACAATCAACGATTTTTTAAAAATGAACGACGTGTCAACGATCAACGATAAGGTGAGTATTTTTGATCGTTAACGGCCGTTCGTTGGTGTCACACGCAACGACGTCGCTAACGATGCCGGATGTGCGTCACGGAATCTGTGACACCGGCGATATATCGTTGCGTGTAACGGGGCCTTAACATTAGAAAGTCTTTTACAACATAATTCTGGCATAAACATTGTGATGATTTAGTACTTTAGAGTTGAGTGACTTTAAAGACGAAAAAAATCTAAATATAAAGTGATTTACAGATTGCTTATTTAGGACAGTATCAAATCAATACTTGCCTGTACAGTGACCATTTAACGCCATTTCTAAAGTGTCATAGCATGACTAAGAGTCATACAAATTCTGACAGAAAAACCATTTTTATGTCCCAGCATGAAAATGGAGAACAGTCTAACACCATATACCTCTGGATGCTTCATTATGTCACTGGAACTTATATGAAGCTGCAGCCATCCACATGCGCCCAATAATAGAGTGAGACATATATGATTATGTCAATTTCTCTTATACTCTCCAGCCAAAAAAAGCTTACTGCATTTTAACAAGGGCTATGTGAAAATATAAGAGCAAGAGAATTTTAAGAGACTATTTTCATTGTAATAGTATGACTGTGATGATATTACCAAAGATTACAAATAGTCATGTCATACAGCAATCCCACAAGAAACAATAAATATACTTCACTCTGTCAATAAAAAACAGAATCTACACTGAGCACTAATTCTAGAGAGTTATTGTTACCAACACTGCCACCAAAAACGTCACCTCCTAACCTTAATACATGTCACTGCATTGTTGTAGACATGTGTTACAAAATAATTAAGCTATCTATTCTGGCGGTAGAAGCATGGTGGTGACTGGTAAATAATGAAAGAACCACTAACGGCTAAATCAAGTTTTCCCTTTTCATTTGTTTAATTGAGACAAGGAATTTATTAATGGTAAAATTAATGTTCTCAGCTCCCCTGATGACAGAGCAGTACAGTTAAGAAAGTAATAAGCCCAGCTTCAGAGCGTAATTTATATTCTTCAAAAGTGGAAAAGTACAATACACACGCTCAAATGTCTATCTTTGTGCAGCTATTCTTACTTTTAATATGCAAAGCATGGAACCAGTTATTTCTATAATTAAATTGGCAATTTAAATGGAAATATGTTTATTTTTGTAAATAAATAAATATAATTTAAATAAGGACAGAGAAGGACAGGACCCAACTGCAGCCACCTGAGCTAGGCATTTTATTTATGAGGAAAAAGGAAGGTGATCCAGCTCAGCTGAGGTAAAAACCGGCATGCAAGGAATGCACTCTGGCAATGCAAGGGTCCAATAGAAAAAGAGGAAGAATCCAGCTTCCGGAATAGTAAAAACGTATGCAAAATTTTATTAAGGACGTAAACTTGATATAATGACAATGACAAAAATAGGGAGCCCGTATGTGGCTACACGTTTCGAACGCCGCCTGCGTTCTTTGTCAAGCATTTTATTTATACAGCTTTCCATGGACATGTGTCTGCAATTGGGCTACATACTTTGCTGCCCTCATTCACATTGCACTGATGCAAGGGAAGGTTTTACTACTAGAATAGGAGGGTCCCAACTGGGTACATCCTGTCGCGGTGGTATGGCTTTTACACTTTTTGATCAAACAGTGTTAACCTAGTCCCCTATGTTATTTACATGTACGACTACTACAGTCATGGCCAAAAGAGTTGGCGCCCCCAAAACTGTTCCAGAAAGTGAGGTATTTCTCCCAGAAAATTATTGCAGTTATACATGTTTTTGCATGGAGCTGTCAGGAGCGGCGGTGTCTTCTGCAGCTCCTGTCACCTCCATGTAGCAGAGCTGGAAGCGACGCTCGAACTCCGTGGATTACGATGGACATGGAGGGCTTTTTCGGGCTGAATAAAGTGGTGAATGAGGGTATTTGTTAGTGGTTTTTATTGCAAATAAAGGATTTTTTCAGGTGTGTGTGTTTCTTTACTGTAACTTACAGATTAATCATGGAAGGTATCTTGGGGAGACGCCTGACAAGATTAATCTAGGATTTAGTGGCAGCTATGGGCTGCCATTAACTCCTTATTACCCCGATTGCCAACGCACCAGGGCAAATCGGGATGAGCTGGGTACAGTCCCAAAACTGTCGCATCTAATGTATGCGGCAATTCTGGGCAGCTGATGACTGATATTGTTAGGCTGAGGGGCTCCCCATAACGTGGATCTCTCCATCCTGAGAATACAGTGGTACCTCGCTTAACGAGTAACCCACTTAACGAGAATTTCACCTAACAAGCAAAGCTTTCTGTAAATTTGTAATCCGCTTTATGAGAAAGCTTTGCTGGACGAGCAAAATCCTCACTGCACACACTTCCGGTTCCGTCCATCCACCACGCTCTAACCCGCACTTTCAGTCCACACAAACACACACATGTACGCACAAACACACACAAACACACACGCACGCACACACATACAGTATTATGCTCACCTTACCTTCCGTTCCACCGCCGGCCTCATGGTTCTTGTAGTTCCCGGGTACATCACGGCGAACTACAAGTACCATGAGGCCGGCGGTGGAACGGAAGGTAATATGAGCATATAATATGTGTACCTTCCACTTCATCGACGGCCTCCTGGGTCCTGTAGTGCGCCGCGCCGCTCTGCTCCGCTCCGCTCCACTCCAGGCATCGGCATCCATAGCAACGAAGCAGGAACTTCCTGGTTCCTGTCACCGCTTGTCAAAGGCAGCGCGCTGGCCAATTAGAGGCAAGCGGCTCTGCCTTTGACGTCAGCGCGATGGGAGGAAGTTCCGCCATCGTCGTTAGGGTTACCTGAACATGTTTGGTGCGTTTGTGCATGTGTGGAATGATAGAATAGGGGACCAGGATGGGACTATCCTACGATTCAACTTTTCATTAGTTTTCCTTTGCCAGCCACGTCCAGGGAAATTAGCTACAGTGCCATTGGTTGTAAAGGAACATCAAGATCTGTGGAAATGGACTTGTAACCTTGAGATTGTTGTATCTTTTCAATGATTTTACTTCTCAAGTCCTCAGACAGTTCACTTCTCCTCATTATTTTCTCCATGCTCAGTGTGGCACACACAGACACACAATCCAAAGATTAAGCCAACTTCCTCCCTTATTATCTAGTTTCAGGTGTGATTTTCATTTTGCCTACACCTATTACTTTTCACAGGTGAGTGTAAACAAGCATCACATGCTTGAAACAAAGTTATTTACACCCAATTTTGGAAAGATGCCAACAATATTGTCCGGCCTATGTTTTTTGCCTGTGGTCTGGCTCATTTTTATAGTTTGTTTCTGTATTTTTTATACTTTGTACAAATAGCGTGGTCCCTCTCTTTCATCTAGGCATTTCATCTATATAGCTTCCCATGGACATGTGGTTGCAGTTGAGCTCTATCCTTCTCTGCCCTTATTCACACTGATGTCACTAACGCAAGGTAAGGTTTTTATATTAGAGTGGGGCTGTCCTGACTAGATACACTTTGTGATAGCTATAAACGCTTATTGATCAACCGTGTTAACCTACTGTCCTATGTATTTTACATGTACAATTTTTTACCTATTTTCCTACTAAAGGGGATATACCGTATTTTTCGGACCATAAGACGCACTTTTTCCCCCAAATGTTGGGGGAAAGTGGGGGGTGCGTCTTATGGTCTGAATGTGGCTGTGGGGAATGAGGGTGCTGCGGTAGACCGGGTCATCGGGGGCACGAGCAGGCTGTAGCAGCCTGCCGTGACCACGTGGGCCCGCTCATTACATATGCACGCCCATCCTCCCGCCCATCTCTAAGCGGTGAAGCCGGTGCTGACAGGTAGGCGGGGTGATGGGCAGGGGGTGCGTGCATAATTAACAGCCGGCCCGCATGATCACCCCTGGCAACTGCAGCCTGGAGTAATCATGTGCGGCTGTATTCACTGCTCCCCGTGCATCATTATCAGCGCGGGGTGCAGTGAATCAGTACACTCACCCGTCACCGTGTGTGGAGCCGTCCCCCTGCAGCATCGCGATGTCTTCCTGTCTGTGCCGGTCAGCTGATCTGTGTAGAGAGCGGTGAGCACAGCAATGACGTCATTGCTGTGCGCGTCGCTTGTGTCCACACAGATCAGCTGACCGGCACAGACAGGAACACATCGCGATGCTGCAGACAACGATGACGGCTCCACTCAGCGGCGCTGCTGCTGAGACAGAGAGGAAGATGATCGGTGCTGCAGGGAGGGAGGAAAGGTGAGAATAAACGTTTATTTTTTTTTCTGTGCCATAGGATACAGGCGATATACCAGGATGGGGGTATTTTATGAGCAGGATGGGGGTATATTATGAGCAGGATGTGGGTATATGAGCAGGATGGGGGGTATATGAGCAGGATGGGGGTATATGTGCAGGATGGGGGGTATATAGCAAAATGGGGGTATATGAGCAGGATGGATGGGGGTATATGAGCAGGATGGGGGTATATGAGCAGGATGGATGGGGATATATGAGCAGGATGGGGTATATGAGCAGGATAGGGGGTATATAGCAGGATGGGGGTATATGAGCAGGATGGATCGGGTATATGAGCAGGATGGGGGTATATGAGCAGGATGCTGGTATATGAGCAGGATGGATGGGGGTATATGAGCAGGATGGATGGGGGTATATGAGCAAGATGGATAGGGGTATATGAGCAGGATGGGGGTATATGAGCAGGATCATATACAAGGCAGGAGGATCATTATCAGGATGGGGTACCTTAGTAGAGAATTTGGGGACATTACCCCCATAACAGTGTCAGCAGCAGATCTTCGACCCATAACACTGTGTCATGACCACATTTTTTAGTTAAAATTTTATTTTCCTATTTTCCTCCTCTAAAACCAGGGTGCGTCTTATGGTCAGGTGCGTCTTATACTCCGAAAAATACAGTACTCATTTTGTGTTTTTCTCTTTGGTTTTGTCTGTGAAATGGCAACAGTGTGAACATGCCTGTACCACTGAACACATACCAACTTATACTTCGGATCATTTATTTATTTATTCATTCATTTATTTTTTAATACCAAAGTATTGCAGTATATAGAGAAAATTCATATAGAGGACTAAGATGTCAGCAACTGTGGTCTCCAATACACCCCTGTCTTCCATGACAATCGATTAGATCCCTACAATTGTGTCATGGGGCTCCAATGGGACCAAATTGCCCCATTGTATACTGTATGTCACTATCAGTGATTGACAGCACTATTGAATAGTTAAGCAGAACCTATAAAAAAAAACATATTCCACAATTTGCCAAAATCAGTCATCTTTTTTATCATAGTTCAAAAATCCATATTATTATATTAACCTCTTAAGGACAAAGACAATTTTGTACTTAAAGCCCAGGCCAAATTTTAGAATTCTGACCAGTGTCCCTTTGATAGGTTATAACTCTGGAACACTTCAACGGATTCCAGTGATTCTGAGACTGTTTTTTCATGACATATTGTACTTCATGATAGTGGCACATTTAGAATTATATTTTTTGCTTTTGTTTGTGAAAAAAAACGGAAATTTTACAAAAATTTTGCAATTTTCAAACTTTTAATTTTTATGCCTTTAACACTAGAAGTCAAAGAAATTTCGAGCTCCCCCCTGAAGTCCTGAAAGAGGGTCAAATGACTGATTATAAACTGAATAGAACTAACTAGAAACTAAATGGCTAAACTCAATGGAAAACAACAACCTCCTGTGGTGCAACAGTAATGGCCTTAATTACAGAACAAAAGACAGTGATTATAGGATGTTAGCTAAAATCCTTCAGGTCATTCGACCTGTCTCTGGGTTCCAAAGGTAGAAATGTTAAATGACCCCTCTCTGGGACTTCTAGTGTTAAACCAGAGTTGTCATACAAAATAGTTAATAAGTTACAATTCTCACATCTCTACTTTATATCAGCGCAATTTTTGAAACAAAATAATTTGGGGTTAGGAAGTTAGAAGGGTAAAAGTTCATCAGCAATTTCTCATTTTTTTCAACAAAATGTACAAAACCATTTTTTTAGGGACCACATCACATTTGAAGTGACTTTGAGAGGCCTAAGTGACAGAAAGTACCCAAAAGTGACACCATTCTAAAAATGGCATCGCTCGAAGTGCTCAAAACCACATCCAAGAAGTTTATTAACCTTTCACGTGCTTCACAGGAACTAAAGCAATGTGAAATGAAAAAAAGAAAAAAATGATCATTTTACCTAAAAATGTTGCTCTTGCCCCAATTTATTCACTTTTAGAAGAAATAACGCAACAAAATGGACCCCAAAACGTGTTACCTAGTTTCTTCTGAGCTCGCTGAAACCCCACATGTGGTCAGAAATCTCTGTTTAGACAAATGGGAAGGCTGGAAACATAAGGAGCAATATTTGAATTTTGGAACACAAATTTGGCTGAAATAGATTGCTGGCACCACGTTGTATTTGAAGGGGCCCTAAGATACCTAAACAGCAGAAACACTCATGAGTAACTACATTTTGGAAACTAGACCCCTCAAGGAATGTATCTAGGGATATAGTGAGCATTTTGAACCTATAGGTATGTCACAGAACTTGATAACATTAGGCCGTCATATTGAAAATTTAAATTTGTTTTCACAAAACTGTTGCTTTAGAACCAAATGTCTCACTTTTTCAAGAGGTTACGCCAAAAAGTGGACCACACACTTTGTTACCCACTTTCTTATGAGCGCGGTGATACTCTACATGCAATCATAAACCTCTGTTTGGACATATGGGACTGCTCGGAAAGGAAATTTTGGAAACCAAATTTGGCTGAAAAAGATTGCGGGCACCATATTGCATTTGTAGGGCTCCTAAGGTACCTAAACAGCAGAATCCCCCCACAAGTGACCCTATTTTGAAAACTAGACCCCTCAAGAAATGTATCTAGATGTTCGGTGAGCAACTTAAACCCCTGAGTACTTCACAGAATTTTATAACGTTGAGTTGTGAAAATAACAAAAATATATATTTACCACATAATTGTTACTTAAACCAGAAAGTTTTTTTTCATAAGGGTATGAGGAAAAATGCACCATACAATACATTGTGCAATTTCTCCTGCGTATGCCAATACCTCATATGTGGTGGAAATCAACAGTTTGGGTGCACAGCAGGACTCGAAAGGGAAGGTGTGCTATTTGACTGTAAAATTGGCTGGAATCATTAGCGGATGCCATCTTGAGTTCGTAGAGCCCCTGAAGTGCCTAAACAGTAGAATTCCCCTACAAGTGATCCCATTCTGGAAACGATACCACTCAAGGCTTTTATTCAGGGGTATAGTGAGCATTTTGAACCCACAGGTACTTCACAGAATTTGATAAACTTGGGACATATTGAAACTTTTCATTCTGCTTCACAAATATGTTGCTTTAGCACAAAATTTCTCACTTTTTCAAGAGGAAACACCAAAAATTGGACCCCACAGTTTGTTATTCAATTTCTTATTAGTGCAGTAGTACCCCACATGTGGCTAAAAACCTCTGTTTAGACAAGTATGAGGGTTTGGAACGGAAGGATTACCATGTGAATTTTGGACAAGTTTAAATAAATTGCAGGCACTATGTTGCATTTGCAGGGCCTCTAAGGTAGCTATACAGCAGAACCCCCCCCACAAGTAGCCACATTTTGGAAACTAGCCCCTCAAGGATTTTATTCAGGTGTATCTTGAGCAGTTTGAACCCACAGGTACTTCACAAAACTGTTGCTGTAGTGCCAAATTTCTCACTTTTAGGCTATGTGCCCACGACCCGGCGACACTGTGTCTAGGACGCAGTGCCTGCCTTCCTGCAGAGATGTAAGTGTTGTCCACAGGAGAATGTAGCTGCCTGTGCCCACGATCCGGGTTCAGGCCGCTGCGGGCTTTAGCTCTCTTCTCCCCGTGGACAACCCTCTCGTCTCTGCAGCATAAATTGACAAGCTGCAGCTCAGGAAGCTACGCCACAAGTCAGTTTATGCTATGAAAAAAACAAGCACAGTGGGCATGGAATTTTCAAAAAGACTTCCTATGTGCTTGTGCCGCACAGCACAGCAACTTGTCCAAAACGCTGCAAACCCTGATCGTGCGCAGGCAGCGTAAAAAGCTACAATGAATGGATGGATGGATAGATAGACAGGTAAAACATATATATATATAATGTCTCACCCCCTACATATTCTGAGCTGGGACCCTTTAGTGCCTTTCATATAGTACTAAAGAGTGTTTTGACTTATACTCTATGTAGCCAAAAACTAAATCATTTAAAAAGAATGACGTGGGGTCACCCATTTTTAATAGCCAGCTATGGTAAAGCAGACAGTTGTAGGCTGCAGACCACAGCTGGCAGCTTTACCTTGGCTGGTAATGCAAAACAGAGGACATCCAATACTGTTTTTGTTTTTTTTTATTATTTATAAATAAATAATTAAAAAAAAAAAAACGTCCCCAAATTGGATTACCAGCCAAGGTGAAGCTAACAGCTGGGGTCTGGTATTCTCAGGGTGGCAAGATCTATGTTTTTTTGGCCCTGCCCAGCCTAAAAATAGCAGGCCGCAGCCACCTCAGAAGTGTTGCATCCATTAGATGCACCAGTCGTGGTGCTTTGTCCTGGCTCATCCCGTTGCACTGGTGCGGTGGCAAACAGGGTAATAAATAGAGATGAGCGAACCGGTCCCGATTCGGCTCGAGGCGGTTCGCCGAACGGGGGGTCTGGCTCGAGTTCGGCTCGTCGAACGTTCGACGAACCGAACTCGAGCCCATAGGAAACAATGGCAGGCAATCACAAACACAGTAAAACACCTAGAAAACACCCTCAAAGGTGTCCAAAAGGTGACAAACAACTCACAACACAACACAAACACATGGGAAAGTGACAAGGACATGTACTCATGCGAAAACAAAACAGCTGGACAAGGAAAAAGAGGAGGACACACAGATATAGGCATGGCACGCCCTTCTAAAGTCATGTAAAACACCGCAAGGTGACTCCAAGCGGAGTCTCCCTTTTTTCCAAAAATTGGGCCCCACACACCCACCCCTTCAGTGGCAGCAGTTGTGCCCCAGTTGTACACTTCACAGCTAGATTTGCATCAAGCACATTCAAAAATACGCCATTCTTATCCGTCCCCAGGATGACACCGGGGTAGGTAGCAAAGTCTTTCCTGATCCCAGCTCTGTTCATCTTGGCTTCTTTTAAAAACACAGCAAGCAAGGGTTACTCCAAGCGGAGTCTCCCTTTTTTCCAAAAATTGGGCCCCACACACACCCACCCCTTCAGTGGCAGCACTTGGGCCCCAGTTGTACACTTCACAGCTAGATTTGCATCAAGCACATTCAAAAATACGCTATTCTTAACCGTCCCCAGGATGACACCGGGGTAGGTAGCAAAGTCTTTCCTGATCCCAGCTCTGTTCATCTTGGCTTCTTTTAAAAACACAGCAAGCAAGGGTTACTCCAAGCGGAGTCTCCCTTTTTTCCAAAAATTGGGCCACACAGACACCCACCCCATCAGTGGCAGCACTTGGGCCCTAGTTGCAAACAGGATGTTTTGATTTGCATCAAGCACATTCAAAAATACGCTATTCTTAGCCGTCCCCAGGATGACACCGGGGTAGGTAGCAAAGTCTTTCCTGATCCCAGCTCTGTTCATCTTGGCTTCTTTTAAAAACACAGCAAGCAAGGGTTACTCCAAGCGGAGTCTCCCTTTTTTCCAAAAATTGGGCCACACAGACACCCACCCCATCAGTGGCAGCACTTGGGCCCTAGTTGCAAACAGGATGTTTTGATTTGCATCAAGCACATTCAAAAATACGCTATTCTTAGCCGTCCCCAGGATGACACCGGGGTAGGTAGCAAAGTCTTTGCTGACCCATGACTTGTTCATCTTGGCTTCTTTTAAAAACAATGTAAGCAAGGGTTACTCCAAGCGGAGTCTCCCTTTTTTCCAAAAATTGGGCCACACAGACACCCACCCCATCAGTGGCAGCACTTGGGCCCTAGTTGCAAACAGGATGTTTTGATTTGCATCAAGCACATTCAAAAATACGCTATTCTTAGCCGTCCCCAGGATGACACCGGGGTAGGTAGCAAAGTCTTTGCTGACCCATGACTTGTTCATCTTGGCTTCTTTTAAAAACAATGTAAGCAAGGGTTACTCCAAGCGGAGTCTCCCTTTTTTCCAAAAATTGGGCCACACAGACACCCACCCCATCAGTGGCAGCACTTGGGCCCTAGTTGCAAACAGGATGTTTTGATTTGCATCAAGCACATTCAAAAATACGCTATTCTTAGCCGTCCACAGGATGACACCGGGGTAGGTAGCAAAGTCTTTCCTGATCCCAGCTCTGTTCATCTTGGCTTCTTTTAAAAACACAGCAAGCAAGGGTTACTCCAAGCGGAGTCTCCCTTTTTTCCAAAAATTGGGCCACACAGACACCCACCCCATCAGTGGCAGCACTTGGGCCCTAGTTGCAAACAGGATGTTTTGATTTGCATCAAGCACATTCAAAAATACGCTATTCTTAGCCGTCCCCAGGATGACACCGGGGTAGGTAGCAAAGTCTTTCCTGATCCCAGCTCTGTTCATCTTGGCTTCTTTTAAAAACACAGCAAGCAAGGGTTACTCCAAGCGGAGTCTCCCTTTTTTCCAAAAATTGGGCCACACAGACACCCACCCCATCAGTGGCAGCACTTGGGCCCTAGTTGCAAACAGGATGTTTTGATTTGCATCAAGCACATTCAAAAATACGCTATTCTTAGCCGTCCACAGGATGACACCGGGGTAGGTAGCAAAGTCTTTGCTGACCCATGACTTGTTCATCTTGGCTTCTTTTAAAAACAATGTAAGCAAGGGTTACTCCAAGCGGAGTCTCCCTTTTTTCCAAAAATTGGGCCACACAGACACCCACCCCATCAGTGGCAGCACTTGGGCCCTAGTTGCAAACAGGATGTTTTGATTTGCATCAAGCACATTCAAAAATACGCTATTCTTAGCCGTCCCCAGGATGACACCGGGGTAGGTAGCAAAGTCTTTGCTGACCCATGACTTGTTCATCTTGGCTTCTTTTAAAAACAATGTAAGCAAGGGTTACTCCAAGCGGAGTCTCCCTTTTTTCCAAAAATTGGGCCACACAGACACCCACCCCATCAGTGGCAGCACTTGGGCCCTAGTTGCAAACAGGATGTTTTGATTTGCATCAAGCACATTCAAAAATACGCTATTCTTAGCCGTCCACAGGATGACACCGGGGTAGGTAGCAAAGTCTTTCCTGATCCCAGCTCTGTTCATCTTGGCTTCTTTTAAAAACACAGCAAGCAAGGGTTACTCCAAGCGGAGTCTCCCTTTTTTCCAAAAATTGGGCCACACAGACACCCACCCCATCAGTGGCAGCACTTGGGCCCTAGTTGCAAACAGGATGTTTTGATTTGCATCAAGCACATTCCAAATCCACAAGCATTTACTCTCCCCAGGATGACACAGGGGTAGTAAATTCCTTCTGGATCCATGACTTGTTCATTTTGATGAACGTCAGTCTGTCCACATTGTCACTGGACAGACGCGTGCGCTTATCTGTCAGCACACACCCAGCAGCACTGAATACACGTTCAGAGACAACGCTGGCAGCTGGACACGACAAAATCTCCAAGGCGTAAGTTGCGAGCTCTGGCCATTTTTGTAGGTTTGAAGCCCAAAAGGAGCAAGGCTCCAGTTGCACAGTCATGGCATCGATGTTCATTTGGAGATACTCCTGTATCATCCTCTCCAGCCGTTGACTATGTGTCAGACTTGTTGTCTCTGGTGGCCTTGCAAAAGAGGGTCTAAAAAAATTATGAAAAGATTCCATAAAATTGCTGTTACCGGCACCAGAAAAGGTCCTACTGGTACGGGTAGACTGTTGAAGATGACGAGACCGTCCCATGTTTGTCAAGTTACAACTGGGAGATTCACTCCCTGCACCTGCACGGTTGTTTGGTGGAAAAGCCGAGCTAAGATCTAGTAACAGCTTCTGCTGATACTCCTGCATACGTGCGTCCCTTTCTATGGCTGGAATTATGTCACAAAATTTGGACTTGTACCGGGGATCTAATAGTGTGGCAATCCAGTAGTCATCATCACTTCTAATTTTGACAATACGACTGTCATGTTGGAGGTAGTGCAACAAAAAGGCACTCATGTGTCTTGCGCAGCCATGCGGACCAAGTCCATGCTGTGTTTGTGGCATAGAGGTGCTACCCGTTCTTTCTTCCTCTGACATCTGACCCCAACCTCTTTCAACTGAAATTTGACCAAGGTCTCCCTCATCCGCTGAGTCTTCCATGTCCATGGACAGTTCGTCCTCCATTTCTTCATGTTCTCCTGCACCTTGCTCAACATTTCGCCTGCTACTATGCGCCCTTGTCGATCCCTGTCCCCCATGGTCCCATGCCTGCTGCGTTGGTGATGATGAACGTCTGGACCTTGGTGATGTTGTTGTCCCTTGCGCATATGAATCCTCCTGTAGTTCCTCCCCTTCATGTTGTCCCACCCCCTGACTCCGAATAGTGTTTAGCGTGTGCTCCAGCATGTAAATGACTGGAATCGTCATGCTGATAATGGCATTGTCAGCGCTAAACATATTCGTCGCCATGTCGAAACTGTGCAGAAGGGTGCATAGGTCCTTGATCTGAGACCACTCCATCAGGGTGATCTGCCCCACCTCTGCATCTCGTTGGCCCAGGCTATACGTCATGACGTATTGCACCAGGGCTCTGCGGTGCTGCCACAGTCGCTGTAACATGTGGAGAGTTGAATTCCAGCGTGTCGCCACATCGCATTTCAGGCGATGAACCGGCAGGCCGAAAGACTTCTGGAGCGATGCAAGTCGCTCTGCTGCGGCGCTTGAACGGCGGAAGTGAGCTGACAGTTTTCGTGCCCTGTTCAGAAGGCCATCTAGGCCGGGATAGTGTGTTAAAAATTGCTGCACGACAAGGTTCAACACGTGAGCCATACAAGGTACGTGTGTCACCTTGCCCAGGCGAAGTGCCGCACCCAGGTTTGCAGCATTGTCGCACACGGCCTTACCAGGCTGCAGTTTGAGTGGAGACAACCATTTATTAAACTCGGACCGCAAAGCTGACCACAACTCCTCAGCTGTGTGACTCTTATTACCAAGACATGTCAAGCTAAAGACCGCCTGATGCCGTTGCGCTCTGCTGCCAGCATAGTAATGAGGGGTGCGTGATTCCTTCTGCGCAGTGAGAACGCTGGTGGCCTGACCAGGCAGGCTTGGGGCGGAGGTGGAGGACCCAGATGAGGTGGAGGATGCAGAAGCAGTGGCGGAACTTGGACAGACAGAGGATTGACACACAAGTCGTGGGGACGGCAAGACTTGTGCAGCAGACCCTTCACCATCTATCACCATAGTTACCCAGTGCCCAGTCAGCGACATGTAACGTCCCTGTCCATGCTTACTGGTCCAAGTATCGGTGGTGAAATGCACCCGTTCACACACAGAGTTTCTCAAGGAAGCGGTGATGTTGTGTGCGACATGCTGGTGTAGCGCGGGCACACCTTTCTTAGAGAAGTAGTGGCGACTAGGCATCTGGTACTGGGGCACAGCGACAGACATAAGGTCTCTAAAATCCTGTGTGTCCACTAGGCGGAAAGGCAGCATTTCGGTAGCCAACAGCTTACAGAGGGATAGAGTCAACCTCTTAGCTTTGTCATGGGTCGGAGGAAGTGGCCTTTTATTTGACCACATCTGAGGGACAGAGATCTGGCTGCTGTGTGTAGACGGTGTTGAGTAGGGTGTCCCTGGAAAAATGCAGGTTTGTGAGGAAAGTGCAGGCGGAGACATGATGTTGCCTTCATCCAACGTTGGTGCTATCGATGTCTGAGAGAGCTGTACACACTCACTTGTTTCCCCTTCCAAACCAACTGACGACCTTACAAGCAAACTGCCTGTTGCGGTTACAGTGGTGGAAGTTTTGCGTGGAAAAACAGGTGTGGCAGCTGTCCCCACAGTCCTAGAAGATGAAGAGCGCGCGGATGCAGTGGAAGGGGCGGGCGGTGGATGGTTCGCTCCGCTAGGCCGCATTGCAGCACGGTGAGCTTCCCACCGGGACTTATGATATTTATTCATGTGACGATTCATGGAAGAAGTTGTCAAACTGCTGAGCTTTTGACCTCTACTAAGAGAATCATGACAAATGTTACATATCACATGAGTTGGGCGATCTTTTTCGATGTGAAAAAAGGACCAGGCTAGGCAAGGCTTAGAGGCCATGCGACCTGTTGATCCACCCCGAATAATGCTCATAGGCAGAGTGGTGGCTGAGGATGCAGTTGTAGACGTGCTACCAGTGCTCCGACTCTGTCCAGGAAGGCGCAAGGTAACTTCGTCGTCGGTTGCATCCTCCTCCACCGCCTCTGTTGACCTCCTCGAGTGCCTGACTGGGGGTTGACAGTAGGTGGGATCTAGAACGTCATCATCAATTGTTGTGTTTGCACTCCCCTCCCCCTCAGACCGAGCCTCTTCTTGCCCTGACGGAATATTTAAGTTGTCATCCCAATCGGGTATCTGCGTCTCATCTTCATCAGTATGTTCCTCATTGTCTATAACCACAGGTGTTACAGTTTGTGACAAAGGGTCAACATTATGCTCAGAAACTTGGTCCTCACGGCCTGAATCTGAGTCACAAAGGTTCTGGGCATCACTGCAGACCATTTCCTGTTCTGTACTCACTGTAGCTTGGGAGCAGACCTCTGATTCCCAGGCTATAGTGTGACTGAACAGCTCTGCAGACTCAGCCATCTCAGTTCCACCATACTGTGCAGGGCTGATGGAGACTTCAGAGCTGGGAGAAATCAAGTGTGATTGGGATGACAACTCAGAGGACTGGTGTTTTTTGGATGCGGTACTTGAAGTGGCTGAGAGGGCACTTGTTGGACCACTTGAGATCCATTCAAGCATTTTCCTTTTTTGCCCATCATCTACCTTTCTTCCTGTTGTTCGTGTCCGTAAAAAAGGGAGCACATCGGATTGTCCACGGTAAGTAGTAGACATCTTACTTTTGCTGGTAGATGGTCTATCTTCAGCAGATGATAATGGAGCTTTGCCACCTTCCCCACGGACAAAACCTTTTTTGCCTTTTCCACCACGCCTCTTCCCCTTTCCACCAGCATCTGTCATTTTGCCACTCATGTTGATTGCGACAAGATTGTGGACTGAAAATGTGGTAGTAAAAATTGAGAGGTGGTGAAGATTGCAGTGGTGGTCTAGCTTTATTAACAGCAGAATAATAAAGAATAAATATCCCTGACAATGCAACTTAGTTATAATTAGTTGGAGTGTGCAACGCAGGCAGACGCGCTCTGCAAATGTCTTTGCACTAGTGGGACTATAGCAAAGTCCAATAGCCACGTATAGGATGCCACTAGGTACACTGAGTGTTTGCTAGTATAATGGCTTGGTTAGAATGAGTTGTAGTGTGCAACGCAGGCAGACGCGCTCTGCAAATGTCTTTGCACTGGTGGGACTATAGCAAAGTCCAATAGCCACGTATAGGATGCCACTAGGTACACTGAGTGTTTGCTAGTATAATGGCTTGGTTAGAATGAGTTGTAGTGTGCAACGCAGGCAGACGCGCTCTGCAAATGTCTTTGCACTAGTGGGACTATAGCAAAGTCCAATAGCCACGTATAGGATGCCACTAGGTACACTGAGTGTTTGCTAGTATAATGGCTTGGTTAGAATGAGTTGTAGTGTGCAACGCAGGCAGACGCGCTCTGCAAATGTCTTTGCACTAGTGGGACTATAGCAAAGTCCAATAGCCACGTATAGGATGCCACTAGGTACACTGAGTGTTTGCTAGTATAATGGCTTGGTTAGAATGAGTTGTAGTGTGCAACGCAGGCAGACGCGCTCTGCAAATGTCTTTGCACTAGTGGGACTATAGCAAAGTCCAATAGCCACGTATAGGATGCCACTAGGTACACTGAGTGTTTGCTAGTATAATGGCTTGGTTAGAATGAGTTGTAGTGTGCAACGCAGGCAGACGCGCTCTGCAAATGTCTTTGCACTAGTGGGACTATAGCAAAGTCCAATAGCCACGTATAGGATGCCACTAGGTACACTGAGTGTTTGCTAGTATAATGGCTTGGTTAGAATGAGTTGTAGTGTGCAACGCAGGCAGACGCGCTCTGCAAATGTCTTTGCACTAGTGGGACTATAGCAAAGTCCAATAGCCACGTATAGGATGCCACTAGGTACACTGAGTGTTTGCTAGTATAATGGCTTGGTTAGAATGAGTTGTAGTGTGCAACGCAGGCAGACGCGCTCTGCAAATGTCTTTGCACTAGTGGGACTATAGCAAAGTCCAATAGCCACGTATAGGATGCCACTAGGTACACTGAGTGTTTGCTAGTATAATGGCTTGGTTAGAATGAGTTGTAGTGTGCAACGCAGGCAGACGCGCTCTGCAAATGTCTTTGCACTAGTGGGACTATAGCAAAGTCCAATAGCCACGTATAGGATGCCACTAGGTACACTGAGTGTTTGCTAGTATAATGGCTTGGTTAGAATGAGTTGTAGTGTGCAACGCAGGCAGACGCGCTCTGCAAATGTCTTTGCACTAGTGGGACTATAGCAAAGTCCAATAGCCACGTATAGGATGCCACTAGGTACACTGAGTGTTTGCTAGTATAATGGCTTGGTTAGAATGAGTTGTAGTGTGCAACGCAGGCAGACGCGCTCTGCAAATGTCTTTGCACTAGTGGGACTATAGCAAAGTCCAATAGCCACGTATAGGATGCCACTAGGTACACTGAGTGTTTGCTAGTATAATGGCTTGGTTAGAATGAGTTGTAGTGTGCAACGCAGGCAGACGCGCTCTGCAAATGTCTTTGCACTAGTGGGACTATAGCAAAGTCCAATAGCCACGTATAGGATGCCACTAGGTACACTGAGTGTTTGCTAGTATAATGGCTTGGTTAGAATGAGTTGTAGTGTGCAACGCAGGCAGACGCGCTCTGCAAATGTCTTTGCACTAGTGGGACTATAGCAAAGTCCAATAGCCACGTATAGGATGCCACTAGGTACACTGAGTGTTTGCTAGTATAATGGCTTGGTTAGAATGAGTTGTAGTGTGCAACGCAGGCAGACGCGCTCTGCAAATGTCTTTGCACTAGTGGGACTATAGCAAAGTCCAATAGCCACGTATAGGATGCCACTAGGTACACTGAGTGTTTGCTAGTATAATGGCTTGGTTAGAATGAGTTGTAGTGTGCAACGCAGGCAGACGCGCTCTGCAAATGTCTTTGCACTAGTGGGACTATAGCAAAGTCCAATAGCCACGTATAGGATGCCACTAGGTACACTGAGTGTTTGCTAGTATAATGGCTTGGTTAGAATGAGTTGTAGTGTGCAACGCAGGCAGACGCGCTCTGCAAATGTCTTTGCACTAGTGGGACTATAGCAAAGTCCAATAGCCACGTATAGGATGCCACTAGGTACACTGAGTGTTTGCTAGTATAATGGCTTGGTTAGAATGAGTTGTAGTGTGCAACGCAGGCAGACGCGCTCTGCAAATGTCTTTGCACTAGTGGGACTATAGCAAAGTCCAATAGCCACGTATAGGATGCCACTAGGTACACTGAGTGTTTGCTAGTATAATGGCTTGGTTAGAATGAGTTGTAGTGTGCAACGCAGGCAGACGCGCTCTGCAAATGTCTTTGCACTAGTGGGACTATAGCAAAGTCCAATAGCCACGTATAGGATGCCACTAGGTACACTGAGTGTTTGCTAGTATAATGGCTTGGTTAGAATGAGTTGTAGTGTGCAACGCAGGCAGACGCGCTCTGCAAATGTCTTTGCACTAGTGGGACTATAGCAAAGTCCAATAGCCACGTATAGGATGCCACTAGGTACACTGAGTGTTTGCTAGTATAATGGCTTGGTTAGAATGAGTTGTAGTGTGCAACGCAGGCAGACGCGCTCTGCAAATGTCTTTGCACTAGTGGGACTATAGCAAAGTCCAATAGCCACGTATAGGATGCCACTAGGTACACTGAGTGTTTGCTAGTATAATGGCTTGGTTAGAATGAGTTGTAGTGTGCAACGCAGGCAGACGCGCTCTGCAAATGTCTTTGCACTAGTGGGACTATAGCAAAGTCCAATAGCCACGTATAGGATGCCACTAGGTACACTGAGTGTTTGCTAGTATAATGGCTTGGTTAGAATGAGTTGTAGTGTGCAACGCAGGCAGACGCGCTCTGCAAATGTCTTTGCACTAGTGGGACTATAGCAAAGTCCAATAGCCACGTATAGGATGCCACTAGGTACACTGAGTGTTTGCTAGTATAATGGCTTGGTTAGAATGAGTTGTAGTGTGCAACGCAGGCAGACGCGCTCTGCAAATGTCTTTGCACTAGTGGGACTATAGCAAAGTCCAATAGCCACGTATAGGATGCCACTAGGTACACTGAGTGTTTGCTAGTATAATGGCTTGGTTAGAATGAGTTGTAGTGTGCAACGCAGGCAGACGCGCTCTGCAAATGTCTTTGCACTAGTGGGACTATAGCAAAGTCCAATAGCCACGTATAGGATGCCACTAGGTACACTGAGTGTTTGCTAGTATAATGGCTTGGTTAGAATGAGTTGTAGTGTGCAACGCAGGCAGACGCGCTCTGCAAATGTCTTTGCACTAGTGGGACTATAGCAAAGTCCAATAGCCACGTATAGGATGCCACTAGGTACACTGAGTGTTTGCTAGTATAATGGCTTAGTTATCAGTTGGAGTGTGCAGAGGACAAGAGGGTACAGTGGCAGGATTGTGGTGCTCTGGGTAGAGGAATGGAAGCCTGCCTTTCTATTCCCTCCTAATGGTGAAATGCAGGTAGGAAATCCCTGACCTGGGCTACACAGACGCTGTTGCTGTTTGCAGGACCTGTCACCTATGGCTCTCTGACCCTGCCGGTTGGAGCCCTTAAAAGGACTGCTATAAAGTGCTCTCCCTAAGCTGTCTAACGCTGTGTATGCAGCGCATACAGCTGTATCGGCTATAGGACTCAGGAAGACGGAGCTGCGACAGTGATGTCTGACACCAAAGATGCAGAAGGCAGATAATGGCGTCCGTGAAGAAAATGTCCGGTTTTATAATGCAGGGACATGTGACATGCAGATCCTATCACACATGCCGTTGCTTCTCTGGCTCAAAGTCCACTTAGCTGTGTGTGTGTCTGGGATTGGCTGACATGCTGGCCCGCCCCACAAGACGCGCGCGCTTAGGGAAGGAAGACAAGAAAAAAAAAAAAAAAAAATGGCGATCGCCATTATAGAAACAGCAGTGATCTGAAGGCGCTGTTCACGCACACTATACACTGAAATGTGATAATAGTTTGATTCACAGAGTGACTTACACTATTACAGCAGAAACCAAGCTATGATTTAGCTGTTTTTTGGCTGCTAGAACCGTTCTCGAACGTTTCTAGAACTACCGAGCTTTTGCAAAAAGCTCGAGTTCTAGTTCGATCTAGAACATGCCCCAAAATCACTCGAGCCGCGAACTGGAGAACCACGAACCACGAACCGCGCTCAACTCTAGTAATAAATGGGGTTGATACCAGCTGTTTAATGTCACCTGGCACCAAACCCTGGGGTTAGTGATGTCAATCAGATACCCGACATCCCTAGCCAGTAATAAAAAAAAATAGACGACAAAAAAAATTATTTGAAAAAACACTCCCAGTCCCAACACATTCCCTCTTTCACTAATTTATTGAAAAGAAAAAAAAATCCGCTCCGCCATAATTCATTTTTGAGGTCCCACAACAACTCTGGACCTTCCAGAATATGGGGGGCACACTCAGAGAACACCTCCCTCATTTTTCTGGAAGTGCCAGCACTCCATGTGAGCAGTGTGTCTGCAGTGACCTGAGAATACTGCACTCAAACTCCACGGGTCCAACTGAGAGCAGTCTGCAGTAAGCTCAGTGTCACTGAATGCAAAGAGCTGGCTGAGAGCCACTCTCTGCACATGTGGCCGATATTTTTCAGAAGCGGAGAGATCACACGGGACCAGAGAAGCAGCAGGTACCGGGAGATTGGGGAGGACCAGGGCATGACTAGGGGTGACTTGGCTGGACCTGAGGAGGACTTTTCTGTCACATCTGACATGTCAAACCAAAAAAGAAGATAGAGATCCATATCTGTCTAGCTAAACACTAAAAAGCGTAGATCCCACCATATTAAGCATATATAGAACCGAAAAAAGGGGTATTCTGCAAGTATGAATATTCAATAATCCATAAAGCATCCATCATAGTTAGAGAATTTATCAACATTTTATTCCATCATATTTACAGTACAAAGTTTATTAAATGCTGGTGCACACAGAATTTTAAAAGAACCCTACCCCATAAAAACATTCACAGAAAAAACTGGTGCGCTGTGGAACAGCCATAATCTCAATTTAGATATTAGTACACCATATGTGTATGGATTCCTGGGTGTCAATAAATATAGACAAATCTGATAATATCACAACGCTAAAATAAAGAGCAAATGCAGCTCAAAGGATTATACATTCACCTTGGAACATATTGTAAACAGGTCTGCAACCCAAACCGTATGAGTAAACACAATCATAAGGTTAATACATTTCCCAATATTTACGACAATGCAACATTCAAGGAAAGGGATAACAGCATTCAGAAGAATATATATCAACCTAGTGCCAGGAGAATTGAGCTTCCGTTGGAGCTGGAAGGTATCAGAGGAGTGCAATTGTAAACCCAGATGGCGGACCACAGCGCCCAGTATCTCGACACGCGTTTCGCCTCTCGCTTCGTCAGGAGAATACCCCTTTTTTCGGTTCTACATCTGACATGTCACATGCGATAGAAATCAGAGGAGGAGGATGAATGCAGCATCCGCGCCGCCATGTAAGTTGATCGGGATGGGGGAGAGGACTAGGGGGGACACTTTGGCCTCACTAGGGGACCAGGGTAGGAGATTTATCTCCCATCTGACATGTTTGATCATGCCAGGTGGGAGATAAATCATTTTTTACCCACCATTTACTGTAACGTGATCATCTTTATTCTTTACATGGTGTATACCGGTGATCAAGTGACCAGGGACCAGAAATAACAACTGGAATCATGATCTCTAGGGTCTCAGCTACCCCCAGAAGCTGTAACCCTAGAGATTTTTTGATGCTGGGGGCTTTATACACTTTTTTCTTATCATCGTTTTAAAATGGCAATATGGAATAAGTCCCCTTTCCTGCCGACGTTATAATCCATACGACCATTGTAAAGGGGTTAATTTACAGCCTTCAGCTCGATCTTGAGCCATGGCGACTTGATGGATGAATGCTCTGTCAGAAGATAGATCTTGTGTAGGCCTAGATAGGTCCACTAAGGTCCTCTCTGCCATTATTTTGATTGCATTAGGCCACTAGGTTGTACGTCTTCCTCTTCGCCTTGTTCCTTCTATTCTTCCGACCATGATATCCTTCTTCAGTGATTACTTTCTTTTTATTATTTGTCGAAATCAAGTCATACTTTTGGGATCCTTGCTTTGAGTGACATTTCTGGCTTGATTTGTTCCAAAATTGATGTTTGTTCTTCGTGCCAACCATGGTATTAATAACATCCTTCTTTAGCACCACATTTTGAAGGCATTGATTCTTCTTCTAACTTGATTCTTTATCGGCCATATTTTCTTTGTCAAGTACACTGTGTGCAAAATTATTAGGCAAATGAGTATTTTGATCACATGATAATTTTTATACATGTTGTCCTACTCCAAGCTGTATAGGCTTGAGAGCCAACTACCAATTAAGTAAATCAGGTGATGTGCAGCTCTGTAATAAGAAGGGGTGTGGTGTAATTACATCAACACCCTATATAAGGGGTGCATACTTATTAGGCAACTTCCTTTCCTTTGGCAAAATGGGTCAGAAAACAGAGAGTGATAGAAGAAGGGTCTTAATTCCGCGCCAAGGACTCAATGGATCCAGGAAGAGATTAATGCTTCTTTAATAACATGCACAAGTTACGCGTTTCTGGAGACACAGCTCCCTTCATCAGGACATTGGCAAGAGAACATCAAATCTGGTTTCAAGTGAGATGGTGAAGTATAAAAGCATGCAATGATGTCATAGGAAACACCCATCCTGAAAAAAACTTTGAAAGCGGGCGTGATCCAGATCATTCTAGAAATCTGTATGTTCCAACAGTTCCCTGAATATTGAATTATGATCAAAAAAAGTTATATACACTTCTACTAACATACAGTAAATATGTACAATAATCCTGACAAAAGAAAAAACAAAATAGATATATAATATATAATAGATATACTGAACGACATACACGGGGTTAGAACCTGGTGTAAAAGAAAGAAAAACAGCACGATTTCATGGAGGAGCAGAGACATCAACCACAGGACTACCACCCCAAGTTGTAATTTATCATAGTCCTAAGGTGGTTTCCTATAAGGCAGGCAGCCTAAGGGTATAATGAAGGAGCTCAAATTGCTGTCAAGGAATTGCTAGAAGAGAGCGGATGGCCGAGGGCTATGTGTGGAGTATATTGTGGAACCTTCAATGAAATGCAGTTTGGAGCTAGTGTCAGAGAGGTGAACAAAGTTCAGAGGCGTGGGGAAAAAAACACAACCAACATACCCCTGTGCAGACTGGTGCTCAGAAAACTGGGGGAAAAACTTTATATTGGATGGACCACGGTCAAAAAACAGCTCATCTATAAGGAAAAATGGAGCAAGTTTTTTTTATATATATATTTTTATATTTATTCGGAAGTGTGTGTCCGAGGTAATAGTATATAGGAATACATCACAAATATAACTCTTATTACTATTTAAATTATGTGGTTAGGGGGGTGTGAAAAACAACAAGGGGCAAACTAAGTTTGAACCTCATTCAAACTATAATAAGTTCAATTACTGGAGGAGGGGGATGATCATAATGTAAAAGACTGGATAAGGGAGGAAGAAAAAAAAAAAAAAAAATCCTCATAGTGTAAGAAGGAAAAGTGGTTAAAAAAATATATATATTAATTTTTATTACGACAATTAAAAACTAGGAAGCATCTCTGTATTTAAAAGCAATTTACCCTAAAAAATTATTTGAAAAAAATATATATAAATATATAAAAAAATATAAAAAAACTGGTTTAAGACATATATAAAAAAATGTTGTGGAATCATTAATAAATAAGTGAAAATTGAGAAAAATTATTATTACGGGTATATATAACCTAAAATCAATAGAATAGATCAGTGACCTCATTGAGACCCGACGGTTTAAGTGTACGTAGCCTATAGATCCAATAGGTCTCCTTTTTGTTGAGCATTTCCATACGGTTAGGGATAAAAGGTGGGATCTGTTCAATAGGGGGGGTGACCCTAAGCTTAGATTTCCTATTGTGTGCTATAGTGACATGCCTAGACAATCCGTGTAGGAGAAAGCCTTTTTTAATGTTGTGACGATGTGAATTCAATCTATTGTGTAGTGGTTGTATCGTTCTGCCCACATACTGCTTATTACATTCACATTCGATCAAATAAATGACATAGTCAGATTGGCATGTTAGGTGGGTTTTGATAGGATAAAATTCCCCCCCTGAACCAGAACAGAATTGTGTCCTCCTAGGGGGGTGCTTACCGGCACAACCCGGGGTGACCTTCAGGAGAGCCTCTAGCTTAAAGAATATGCTAGCCCCCAGTAGACTTAGGGAGGTTCCCATCTCCCAGTCTTCTGTCAAACCCTGTGGTGCTTATAAATGCCTTATGAGGAACTGCCTTTGTTGTTACTCGATACAACATAGGAGGAGACAATTCTGTTCTGGTTCAGGGGGGGAATTTTATCCTATCAACACCCACCAAACATGCCAATCTGACTATGTCATTTATTTGATCGAATGTGAATGTAATAAGCAGTATGTGGGCAGAACGATACAACCACTACACAATAGATTGAATTCACATCGTCACAACATTAAAAAAGGCTTTCTCCTACACGGATTGTCTAGGCATGTCACTATAGCACACAATAGGAAATCTAAGCTTAGGGTCACCCCTATTGAACAGATCCCACCTTTTATCCCTAACCGTATGGAAATGCTCAACAAAAAGGAGACCTATTGGATCTATAGGCTACGTACACTTAAACCGTCGGGTCTCAATGAGGTCACTGATCTATTCTATTGATTTTAGGTTATATATACCCGTAATAATAATTTTTCTCAATTTTCACTTATTTATTAATGATTCCACAACATTTTTTTATATATGTCTTAAACCAGTTTTTTTATATTTTTTTTATATATTTATATATATTTTTTTCAAATAATTTTTTAGGGTAAATTGCTTTTAAATACAGAGATGCTTCCTAGTTTTTAATTGTCGTAATAAAAATTAATATATATATATTTTTAACCACTTTTCCTTCTTACACTATGAGGATTTTTTTTTTTTTTTTTCTTCCTCCCTTATCCAGTCTTTTACATTATGATCATCCCCCTCCTCCAGTAATTGAACTTATTATAGTTTGAATGAGGTTCAAACTTAGTTTGCCCCTTGTCGTTTTTCACCCCCCCCTAACCACATAATTTAAATAGTAATAAGAGTTATATTTGTGATGTATTCCTATATACTATTACCTCGGACACACACTTCCGAATAAATATAAAAATATATATATATATAAAAAAAAACTTGCTCCATTTTTCCTTATAGATGAGCTGTTTTTTGACCGTGGTCCATCCAATATAAAGTTTTTCCCCCAGTTTTCTGAGCACCAGTCTGCACAGGGGTATGTTGGTTGTGTTTTTTTCCCCACGCCTCTGAACTTTGTTCACCTCTCTGACACTAGCTCCAAACTGCATTTCATTGAAGGTTCCACAATATACTCCACACATAGCCCTCGGCCATCCGCTCTCTTCTAGCAATTCCTTGACAGCAATTTGAGCTCCTTCATTATACCCTTAGGCTGCCTGCCTTATAGGAAACCACCTTAGGACTATGATAAATTACAACTTGGGGTGGTAGTCCTGTGGTTGATGTCTCTGCTCCTCCATGAAATCGTGCTGTTTTTCTTTCTTTTACACCAGGTTCTAACCCCGTGTATGTCGTTCAGTATATCTATTATATATTATATATCTATTTTGTTTTTTCTTTTGTCAGGATTATTGTACATATTTACTGTATGTTAGTAGAAGTGTATATAACTTTTTTTGATCATAATTCAATATTCAGGGAACTGTTGGAACATACAGATTTCTAGAATGATCTGGATCCCGCCCGCTTTCAAAGTTTTTTTTCAGGATGGGTGTTTCCTATGACATCATTGCATGCTTTTATACTTCACCATCTCACTTGAAACCAGATTTGATGTTCTCTTGCCAATGTCCTGATGAAGGGAGCTGTGTCTCTAGAAACGCGTAGACTTGTGCATGTTATTAAAGAAGCATTAATCTCTTCCTGGATCCATTGAGTCCTTGGCGCGGAATTAAGACCCTTCTTCTATCACTCTCTGTTATCAGCCAACTTTGGGACTGCTGCCTGGACCTGGATCTTATATATGCCTGTATAGTGGTTGTGACTGGCACAACCATTATAGGTGAGTGTGTTTTTATTACATATCTTCCTCCCTTTTTGGGGTAAGACCCTATTGCGCTTTTCTTTCCACAGTTTCTCATCTAAAATGGGTCAGAAGAGAGATTTGACGAGCTCTGAAAAGTCTAAAATTGTGAGATGTCTTGCAGAGGGATGCAGCAATGTTGAAATTGCCAAACTTTTGAAGCGTGATCACCGAATAATCAAGCGTTTCATGGCAAATAGCCAACAGGGTCGCCAGAAGCGTGTTGGGCAAAAAAGGAGCAAAAAAACTGACCATGAATTGAGGAAAATCAAGCGTGAAGCTGCCAAGATGCTATTTGCCACCAGTTTGGCCATATTTCAGAGCTGCAACGTTACTGGAGTATCAAAAAGCGCAAGGTGTGCCATACTCAGGGACATGGCCAAGGTACAGAAGGCTGAAAAACGACCACCTTTGAACAAGAAACATAAGATAAAATGTCAAGACTGGGCCAAGAAATATCTTAAGACTGATTTTTCAAAGGTTTTATGGACTGATAAATTAGAGTGACTCTTGATGGGCCAGATGGATGGGTAAGAGGCTGGATCAGTAAAGGGCAGAGAGCTCAAACCGGCTCAGACGCCAGAAAGGTGGAGGTGGGGTACTGGTATGGGCTGGTATCATCAAAGATGAACTTATGGGACCTTTTCGGGTTGAGGATGGAGTTAAGCCCAACTCCCAGACCTACTGCCAGTTTCTGGAAGACAACTTCTTTAAGAAGTGGTACAGGAAGAAGTCGGCATCGTTAAAAAAAAAACACATGATTTTCATGCAGGACAATGCTCCATCACATGCATCCAACTACTCCACAGCATGGCTGGCCAGTAAAGGTCTAAAAGATGAAAAAATAATGACATGGCCCCCTTGTTCCCCTGATCTGAACCCCATAGAGAACCTGTGGTCCCTCATAAAATGTAAGATCTACAGGGAGGGAAAAGAGTACACCTCTCGGAACAGTGTCTGGGAGGCTGTGGTGGCTGCTGCACGCAATGTTGATCGTAAACAGATCAAGCAACTGACAGAATTTATGGATGGTAGGTGGTGCTGAGCGGATCCGGACAGTAAAAGTCCGGATTCGCGCGGTTTCAGTGCCATATCTGTGCCGCACGGGATTCCGGGTGCACGATCCGGATTCGGCAATTAATAAAAATAAACAAAATCTGAATTAAATGAGCGTTTCATACTTACCGAGACTTGGTGTCATGGCGGCACACTGCTTCCGGGTCGTGCATTCACTTCCTGTACTGTCCATCGCATGCACTCAGCTTTCCATGTTTTCCCCGCTCACTGGCCGTCCTCTCATCTGTGATTGGTCCCTGGATGACGTGCCCCCCAGCCTGTGACAGCTGTGCCATGCAGTCATCGCTTATGGTGGCTCAGTAATAGGCTTCACTCAGAGCGGGCAGCCGTGCTCTATGGCTGCTTGCTTTGACATGTAGCAGAGCTGGATGTGTCCCCGTGGGACATCGTGTGGATTACGTCGGAGCTGCAGGGTGTTTGGGGCTTAATAAAGTGGTGAAGGAGGGAGTGTTTGTATTTTATTCCAAATATAGGATTTTTCTCTGTGTGTTGTTTATTTACTGTAATTCACAGGTTTGTGATGCGGGTATCTCACAGACGCCTGTGCTATCACAAACCTAGGGTTTAGTAGCAGCTGTGCGCTGTTATTAACCCCTGCTTTTACCTTGATTGCTACCACACCGGGGCAATCAAGATGAGCCAATATCGCACCGGAATTGTCACATCTAATAGATGCAGCAATACCGGCAGCTGCGGGCTGAGAATATACCAGCCCCCAGCCGGCATTATCATGGCTGGGGATGAAAATTGGGGGGCACCACACGTCGTATTTATTTTTATTCATTTATTTACATTTTTTAAAAAAACGCATGTGGTCACACTACGCTTTGTTTTTTTAACATGCCTCATGAATTAGAGAGAGGAGAGGAGAGAGGAGAGAGAGGAGAGAGAAGAGAGGAGAAATAGAGAGAGAGAAGAGAGGAGAGAGGGAGAGCAAGAGGAGAGAGAGAGCAGAGAGGAGAAGAGAGGAGAGAGAGAAGAAAGGAAAAGAGAGGAGAGAGAGAAGAAAGGAAAAGAGAGGAGAAGAGAGGAGGAGAGAGGAGAGAGGAGAGAGGAGAGAGGAGAGAGGAGAGAGAAGAGAGGAGAAGAGAGGAGAGAGGGAGAGCAAGAGGAGAGAGAGCAGAGAGGAGAAGAGAGGAGAGAGAGAAGAAAGGAAAAGAGAGGGGAGAGAGAGAAGAAAGGAAAAGAGAGGAGAGAGGAGAAGAGAGGAAAAGAGAGGAGAGAGAAGAGAGGAGAGAGCAGAGAGGAGAGAGGAGAGGAGAGAGAGGAGAGAGAAGAGAGGAGAGATAGAGTGAGAGAATAGAGGAGAAGAGAGGAGAAAGGGAGAGCAAGAGGAGAGAGAGCATAAAGGAGAAGAGAGAAGAGAAGAGAAGAGAGGAGAGATAGAGAGAGGAGAGAGAGAAGAAAGGAAAAGAGAGGAGCAGAGGAGAGAGGAGAAAAGAGGAGGAGAGTGGAGAGAGAAGAGAGCAGAGAGGAGAGAGGAGAGAGCAGAGAGGAGAGGAAAGAGGAGATTAGAGAGAGGAGAGAGAAGAGAGGAGAGATAGAGAGGAGAGGAAAGAGGAGAGAGAAGAGAGGAGAAGAGAGAAGAGAGGAGAGAGAGGAGAGAGAGAAGAAAGGAAAAGAGAGGAGAGAAGAGAGGAGAAGAGAAGAGAGGAGAGAGCAGAGAGGAGAGGAGAGAGGAGAGGAGAAAGAGGAGAGAGAAGAGAGGAGAGATAGAGTGAGAGAATAGAGGAGAAGAGAGGAGAGAGGGAGAGCAAGAGGAGAGAGAAGAGAGGAGAAGAGAGGAGAGAGAAGAGAGGAGAGAGCAGAGAGAAAAGGGGAGAGAGAAAAGAGGAGAGAGCAGAGATGAGAGGAGAGACAAGAGAGAAGAGGGGAGGGAGAAGAGAGGAGGGAGAAGAGAGGAGAGAAGAGAGAGAGGAGAGGAGAGGAGAGAGGGAGAGCAAGAGGAGAGAGAGCAGAGAGGAGGAGAGAGAAGAAAGGAAAAGAGAGGAGAGAGGAGAAGAGAGGAGAAGAGAGGAGAAGAGAGGAGGAGAGAGGAGAGAGGAGAGAGGAGAGAGGAGAGAGCAGAGAGGAGAGAGGAGACATAGAGTGAGAGAATAGAGGAGAAGAGAGGAGAAAGGGAGAGCAAAAAGGAGAAGAGAAGAAAAGAGAGGAGAAGAGAGAAGAGAGGAGCGATAGAGAGAGAAGAGAGCGAGAAGAAAGGAAAAGAGAGGAGAGAGGAGAGGAGAAGAGAGGAGAAGAGAGGAAGAGAGAGGAGAGAAAGAAGAGAGGAGAGAGCGGAGAGGAGAGAGAGGAGAGAGAAGAGAGGAGAGAGCGGAGAGGAGAGAGGAGAGGAGAGAGAGGAGAGAGAGAGAGTGAGAGAATAAAGGAGAAGAGAGGAGAGAGGGAGAGCAAGAGGAGAGAGCAGAAGAGAGGAGGAGAGATAGAGAGAGGAGAGAAAGAAGAAAGGAAAAGAGAGGAGAGAAGAGAGGAGAGGAGAAGAGAGAGGAGAGAGAAGAGAGGAGAGAGCAGAGAGAAGAGGGGAGAGAGAAAAGAGGAGAGAGAGCAGAGATGAGATGAGAGACAAGAGAGAAGAGGGGAGAGAGAAGAGAGGAGGGAGAAGAGAGGAGAGAAGAGAGGGAGAGAGAGAGAGGAGAGAGAGAAGAGAGGGAGAGAGAGAAGAGAGGAGAGAGGGAGAGCAAGAGGAGAGAGAGAGCAGAGAGGAGAAGAGAGGAGAGATAGAGAGAGGAGTGAGAGAAGAAAGGACAAGACAGGAGAGAGGAGAGGAGAAGAGAGGAGGAGAGAGGAGGAGAGATAAAAGAGAGGAGAGAGCACAGAGGAGAGAGAAGAGGAGAGAGCAGAGATGAGAGGAGAGAGAACAGGGGAGAGAGAAGAGAGGAGGGAGAAGAGAGGAGGGAGAAGAGAAGAGAGAAGAGAGGGAGAGTGAGAGGAGAGAGGAGGAGAGAGAGAAGAGAGAGGCAAAGAGAGCAGAAAGGAGAGAGAAGAGAGGAGAGAGAAGAGAGAAGAGAGGAGAGAGAAGAGAGGAGAGAGGAGAAGGCTGTGCTGTGTGATGTCATGTCAGACCCGCACAAGTCTGACATCTCCTCACCCGCACACTTCTGAGGGCTCTTGCCCACTTGCGTACCACTTCCGATGCAACAGCATCGGAAACGATATGCAAATGACCCTCTGGTGCGGGTATCAGCAGAGGGTAATGCGACTGTGATGCGATCTTGCAATCGCATCACAGGAGCGGAGAAGATAGAGGGAGAACTTTTTCCCCATCTCCTCCGCTGTCGCGTGCACCGGTGCAATTTTACACTGGTGCGATCGCATCGCATGACACATGGCTCACGCTGGTAGTACAGCAGAGCTGAGTGTCATGCGAGTGTCCCTGCTACTGAGGTCAGTGAGAGCGGACCTCTGCTGCGGGGGGCGGGCCGACACTGAAGAGGGGAGGGTCTGGAGCTGTGGAGGAGAGAATGTCACAGCCCAGCCTGTCACAGCCTTTGTCAGTCAGTCAGTGTCTACACTCAGAGCTGGAAGCCATGCTTTACGGCTGCTAGCTGTGTGACATGTAGCAGAGCCGGATGTGTTGCCGTGGGACGTGTGGATTACGCTGGAGCTGCAGGGTGTTGGGGTAATAAAGTGGTAAACGAGGACGCATTTGTAATTTTTTCCAAATAAAGGATTTTTTCTCTGTGTGTTTATTTACATCCATTTACAGGTATGTGATGCGAGTATCTCACAGACGCATATGCGATCACAAACCTATTACCCCGCCTGGCACCGCATCACGCCTCCGGGAAGAGCTGGTAATGTACTGGGATTTCCACATCTAATAGATGCGGCAATACCGGGCGGCTGCGGGCTGAGAATATACCAGCCCACCGGCCGGCATTATCATGACTGGGGATGAAAATTAGCGGGAACTGCACGTCGTTTTTTTAATTATTTATTTAAATTTAAAAAAGTAAAGGCGGAGTCACACTTGCGACGGATACACTGCTCTCCCGACCCACTGGACGTCCTGCCGCCTGTGATTGGTTGCAGTCAGCTGACACGCTGTCACTCAGGGTGGGGGCGTCTCTAACTGCAACCAATGACACGTGCCGGTGAGCGGGCAAAGCAATGAATGTTGAATTGTCGGCTCTGGAAGAGAAAAGCGTGACCCGGAAGGAGTGTGCCGCCATGCCAGTGAGTACACCGTGCACGCTCCTACCCCCCATCCCCTCCACAAACGTTTTTAATCTCCGGATTCCAGTCCCCATTGACTTATATGGGCACCAGATTCCGTAGCGGATCAGTCTTATTTTTAAGTCTGTCAGTGATCCGCCGGGCCCAGTTTTTCGGGCGTTCGATCCACTCTAATGGTAGGCTGTTGAGTGTCATCATAAAGAAAGGTGGCTAAATTGGTCACTAATTTTTGGGGGTTTTGTTTTTGCATGTCAGAAATGTTTACTTCTAAATTTTGTGCAGTTATATTGGTTTACCTGGTGAAAATAAACAAGTGAGATGGGAATATATTTGGTTTTTATTAAGTTGCCTAATAATTATGCACAGTAATAGTTACCTGCACAAACAGATATCCTCCTAAGATTGCCAAATCTAAAAAAAAACCACTCCAACTTCCAAAAATATTAAGCTTTATAATTTATGAGTTGATTGAGAACACAGTTGTTGATCAATAATAAAATAAATCCTCTAAAATACAACTTGCCTAATAATTCTGCACGCGGTGTATAGGATAATAAAGAATACTGATCATGTATATCCTATGGAATAGTCTACCTTGTCTATAAGTTGTTTTTGTTACTTAAGGAAAATGTATTCATTTTGAATTATTTGGTTCCTTTACAAACAGTTAAAGCACCATTCCAGTGTTTTTTATTGCACTGCTGGAGTGGCTCTTTAAATATAAGTCCCCTGCCTACTGTATCCACATATTAGTATAGAAAATACCAAACTAATTACGAGCTGTGTCTTTGTCACCAGTAAAATCCTTGCCCAGTGACTTCATTCTAAATAGCTGTTCTCCTATTTACTTCTGGTGTCCATGCTGCATCTTGAGTGATCATTGACCCAAGTAGGTTGAAGTCCTTTACAAATTCCAGTTTGTCGCTGTCCATTTCCAATGCATCCTGGTCGTACATGGCAGTAGTCAATATCTTTGCCTTCTTTGAATTGAGAAGAATTCCCATGTTCTAGCTTTCCATCTTCACACTCCGTAATAAGTCTTAAATTCCATCTTGATTGCTGTTATCAGTTTTGTATCATCTTTGTATTTAAGATTGTTGATGATTCATCCAGCAATTTTGATTCTTTCTGCTTTTATGGTAGGACCAGCCTTCCTGAAAATAGCTTCTGGATATAAATTGAAGAAACATAGTGACAGGAGTTAGCTTTGTCTGAGGCCTTGCTCTTCTTTGAACCATGCTCTGTCACATCTCTGTTACGCCCAGACTGTTGCTTCTCGGTTGATGTAAATGTTAATAATGAGGCTGATCACATGGTTTGGCACACCCATATCCTTCATAGCATTGCAAAGTTTCTAGTGATCAATACAGTCAAAGTAAAAATAGATCTACTTTTTTCAGTCATATGAAAAAGTTTGGGCACCCCTATGAATGTTAACTTTATAACAATTTGGGTTTTTGCAACAGCTATTTCAGTTTCATATATCTAATAACTGATGGACTGAGTAATATTTCTGGATGGAAATGAGGTTTATTGTACTAACAGAAAATGTGCAATCCGCATTTAAACAAAATTTGACCGGTGCAAAAGTATGGGCACCCTTATCAATTTCTTGATTTGAACACTCATCACTACTTTTTACTGACTTACTAAAGCACTAAATTGGTTTTGTAACCTCATTGAGCTTTGAACTTCATAGGCAGGTGTATCCAATCATGAGAAAAGATATTTAAGTTGGCCACTTGCAAGTTGTTCTCCTATTTGAATCTCCTATGAAGAGTGGCATTATTGGCTCCTCAAAACAACTCTCAAATGATCTAAAAACAAAGATTATTCAACATAGTTGTTCAGGGGAAGGATGCAAAAAGTTGCCTCAGAGATTTAAACAGTCAGTTTCCACTGTGAGGAACATAGTAAGGAAATGGAAGAACACAGGTACAGTTCTTGTTAAGCCCAGAAGTTGCAGGCCAAGAAAAATATCAGAAAGGCAGAGAAGAAGAATGGTGAGAACAGTCAAGGACAATCCATAGACCACCTCCAAAGACCTGCAGCTTCATCTTGCTGCAGATGGTGTCAATGTGCATCGGTCAACAATACAGCGCACGTTGCACAAGGAGAAGCTGTATGGGAGAGTGATGCGAAAGAAGCCGTTTCTGCAAGCACGCCACAAACAGAGTCGCCTGAGGTATGCAAAAGCACATTTGGACAAGCCAGTTACATTTTGGAAGAAGGTCCTGTGGACTGATGAAACAAAGATTGAGTTGTTTGGTCATACAAAAAGGCATTATGCATGGAGGCAAAAAACACGGCATTCGCAGAAAAGCACTTGCTACCAACAGTAAAATTTGGTGGAGGTTCCATCATGCTTTGGGGCTGTGTGGCCAATGTCGGCACCGGGAATTTTGTTAAAGTTGAGGGTCGCATGGTTTCAACTCAGTATCAGCAGATTTTTTACAATAATATGCAAGAATCAGTGACGAAGTTGAAGTTACGCAAGGGATGGATATTTTAGTAAGACAATGATCCAAAGCACCGCTCCAAATCTACTCAGGCATTCATGCAGAGGAACAATTACAATGATCTGGAATGGCCATCCCAGTCCCCAGACCTGAATATCATTGAAAATCTGTGGGATGATTTGAAGCGTGCTGTCCATGCTCGGCGACCATCAAACTTAACTGAACTGGAATTGTTTTGTAAACAGGAATGGTCAAATATACCTTCATCCAGGATCCAGGAACTCATTAAAAGCTACAGGAAGCGACTAGAGGCTGTTATTTTTGCAAAAGGAGGATCTACAAAATATTAATGTCACTTTTATGTTGAGGTGCTCATACTTTTGCACTGGTCAAATTTTGTTTAAATGTGGATTGCACATTTTCTGTTAGTACAAGAAACCTAATTTCAATCCAGAAATATTACTCAGTCCATCAGTTATTAGATATATGAAACTGAAATATCTGTTGCAAAACCCCAAATTGTTATAAAGAAAAAAGGTTAACATTAATAGGGGTGCCCAAACGTTTTCCTATGACTGAATATTCTTTGGCTTTTTCCATTAGCCATCTAATGTTAGTAAACACGTCTCTTGTTCCTTTGCCTTTTCTGAATCCTGCTTGTTCCTCTTGCAGCTCTTTGTCAAAGTAAGGCTGTAGTTGTCTTTGTAGGATCTTCAGTAGTGTTTTGCTGGCATGAGGTATGAGCACAATAGCCCAATAGTTTACACAGTCGGTAGCATCCCCCTTCTTCGGAATAGGAATAAACACTGATATTGACCAGTCATTGGGTCTTTTACCAGTTATCCATATCTAGTGAGTTCACTGCGGTCCATCATGAAGACACTGGACGAGGACACATGGGAGGATTGGTATGTGTTTATCTACACACCGAGGGATTTAATTAACTGAGGTCAAAGGGCATCACAGGCTGATATAAGACAGCTTATTCAGGCTGCAAACCTCCTAATATCAGTCACAATGAGCAGCTTGCCTGCAAATCATTTTGGATCTATTATGCCACTAAATTTAATAGAGAATCGCCCTCCTGAAGAACTGCATCGGGGAAACGTGTTTTATCAGGGTGCCGACCTTCACTGCTAGGTAGTGCACATATACAGTGCCTTGTGAAAGTATTTTGCCCCTTGAATTTTTAAACCTTTTCCCACATTTCAGACTTCAAACATAAAGATAAAAATTATTTTAATGTTATGGTGAAGAATCAACAACAAGTGGGACACAATTGTGAAGTTGAACGAAATTTGTTGCTTATTTTAAACTTTTGTAAAAAATAAATAACTGAAAATTGAGGCGTGCAATATTATTCGGCCCCTTTGCTTTCAGTGCAGCAAACTCACTCCAGACGTTCATTGAGCATCTCTGAATGATCCAATGTTGTCCTAAATGACTGATGATGATAAGTATAAGCCACCTATGTGTAATCAAGTCTCTGTATAAATGCACCTGCTCTGTGATAGTCTGTGTTCTGTATAAAACACAGAGAGAATCATAAAGACCAAGGAACATAACAGGCAGGTCCGTGATACTGTTGTGGAGAAGTTTAAAGCTGGATATGGTTACAAAAAGATTTCCACAACTTTAAAAATCCCAAGAAGCACTGTGCAAGCGATCATATTGATATTGGAAGGAGTATCATACCACTTCAAATCTACCAAGACCCGGTTGTCCATCCAAACTTTCATCTCAAACAAGGAGAAGACTGATCAGAGATGCAGCCAAAAGGCCCATGATCACTCTGGATAAACTGCAGAGATCTACAGCTGAGGTGTGAGAGTCTGTCCATAGGACATTGCACAAATCTGGCCTTTATGGAAGAGTGGCAAGAAGAAAGCCATTTCTCAAAGATATCCATAAAAAGTGTTGTTTAAAGTTTGCCACAAGCCACCTGGGAGACACACCAAACATGTGGAAGAAGGTGCTCTGGTCAAATGAAACCAAAATCAAATGTTTTGGGCACAATGCCAAATTATATGTTTGGCGTAAAAGCAACACAGCTCATCACCCTGAACACACCATCCCTACTGTCAAACATGGTGGTGGCAGCATCATGGTTTGGGCCTGCTTCTCTTCAGCAGGGTCAGGGAAGATGGTTAAAATGGATGGGAAGATGGATGGAGCCAAATACAAGACCATTCTTGAAGAAAACCTATTGGAGTCTGCAAAAGACCTGACACTGGGACGGAGATTTTTTTTTCAACAAGACAATGATCCAAAACATAAAGCAAAATCTACAATGGAATGGTTCACAAATAAACGTATCCAGGTGTTAGAATGGCCAAGTCAAAGTCCAGACCTGAATCCAATCGAGAATCTGTGGAAAGAGCTGAAAACTGCTGTTCACAAACGCTCTCCATCCAACCTCACTGAGCTCGAGCTGTTTGTAAAGGAAGAATGGGCAAGAATTTCAGTCTCTCGATGTGCAAAACTGATAGAGACATACCCCAAGCGACTTGCAGCTGTAATCGCAGCAAAAGGTGGTGCTACAAAGTATTAACTTAAAGGGGCCGAATAATATTGCACGCCCCAATTTTCAGTTATTTATTTTTTATAAAAGTTTAAAATAAGCAATAAATTTCGTGCAACTTCACAATTGTGTCCCACTTGTCGTTGATTCTTCACCATAAAATTTAAATTTTTTATTGTTTGAAGTCTGAAATATTGGAGAAGGTTGAAAAATTCAAAGGGGACGAATTCTTTCGCAAGGCACTGTGGTACTGGTAAAAGTATTATGAATTTCACGTGTGGTGTTTTAGATTTGAATTAATTAAACTGATTGTATCTGATGGCTTAACTGTAGATAATAGAGTTTTCTATCTGTTTGGGATAAAAACTGTCCCATTTAAGATATGTTGGACAGACAATAAATGGACATCTCTGTTTTATTGTTCTTTATTTCAGACTAACCAGGTGCACAACAGGACCATTTTTCTGTATCACTTTTCTTAGTTTTTTTTTTTTTTGTGGATTTTTTTGTGAATTGCGGTACAATAAAGACTATGGATCATGTATATCCTGTGGAATAATCTTCCTTGCTTGTCGTTTGTTTTTGATACTTAAGAAAAATGTATTTATTTTGAATCATTTGTTTGCTTTTACAAATGGTTAAAGCACCACTCCAGCTTTTTCTATTGCAGTGCCTGAGCGGTTTTTAAATGTAAGTCCCCTGCCGACTGTATGATACTCACCTTCCAGCGGCTTCATATTCTATCACCGCAGCTCCAGTCAGTCTCTGGTGATGTGACCTGCTGGCAGCCCCAGTGTTTCATGGAGCACACTGAAGGTCACAAATTGATACATCTCTAGCGGCGTTCTTGATCTCATAGCGATGCATTGGGAGCTTGAGAGGTAACCTCTGATTTCCAAACCATCAAAAGTTACAGTAATAAAATGGCACTGCGGGACTGGGATGATGTCGGTAAAAGGTGAGGCCACCACTAGGTCAGTATAAAAAGTAGCGATCAGAGCTAGTTCTGGTCACTGACCTTACAGGAAGGTGTCACCTGTATAACACATCTGAATCTGCAAGGTATACTGTGTATTCAGATCTTAACACTAGAACTGCTGAGGTAGTCATTTTGACTACTTTGCACCATGTATTTCTATATAGGTGTCACGAGTCCAGTAGTTCTAGTGTTAAACCTTCTCCATACATGTAGAGAGCAGGTTCCCCATTTATTTATTTATTTACTTATTCCATCTCAGACACAGAATGTGCAATAAAGGTCTGGTATATGGGTGTCCTAACAATAAAGTTAATGTTTTTGACTGCTGGGCCTTATGACACTATAAAAGCACATAACATGTTCAAATCAGCACGTGTCATTACTCAAAGATTGTACCATAAAGGTGTCTGACAGGATGGCTTGTTACTATACACTAGAATTCAGAATTTAATATTACAATGCAAGTTGAAAACAACCTCAAAAACACATCTCTCGGACTGATAATACATTTGTTTTGTGCCATATAACTACAAAGAAAAGAGCATTTCATTCATTCCTGTTCCTAAATCTTTGCTGAGTTTCAATCAAATTAATAAAAGGTTTAAATTTCCAAAATGAATTCAATAATATGTCCTATGTCCCTCACTCGTCTGATAACTTAAGCCTTAAAAAGAAGGTAAATCCAACGGTATTTAGCTTAAAGCCATAACATTTGATGGTTACTTTTTGACAGCTACTGTGCTACACAGATCAGATTTACCAGACCATTTTTTGGCAGCTCTGGAACCTAAATAGGATATTTTCCACTAGAACCTGTCACTTGTCAAGAGCTTACTGTAGCTTAAAAGCTGCCATTAGGATTTTTGCAAACAAGTAGATAAAATTAAGCTGGACCCCATCATGTCTTGATAGGATATTTTAAGTCTTTTTATATTGAAATTATAGGATTGCAATTTAATTTTGCTTCAACAAAGAAAGTTTTCTTTCATCCATGATATTACCCCAAAAATGATTCTGACAAAATAATTAATGTACACTGACTATCAGCATAATCAGTGTGAAGAGACAGTACTGCGACTTGTAGTTTTCCAAACAGTAGTATTACAGTCATGGCTGAAAGTGTTGGCACCATTGAAATAGTTTCAGAAAGGTATTTCTCCCAGAGAATTATTGCAATTGCACATTTTGTTATACATATGTTTATTTCCTTTGTGTGTATTGGAACAACACAAAAAAAACAGAGAAAAAGGCAAACTGGACATAGTTTCACAGAAAACTCTAAAAATGGGCTGAGCAAAATTGTTGGTAACTTTTCAAAATTGTGGGTAAACAACTTTCTTTCAAGCATGTGATGCTCGTTCACGCTCACCTATGGCAAGTAATAGGTGTGGGAAATATGAAAATCACACCTAAAACCAGATAAAAAGGAGAGAAGTTGATTCAAGCTTTGCATTGTGTGCCTGTGACTGCCACATTAAACATGAAGAACTGTCTGAGGACATGACAACTAAAATTGTTGGAAAATATCAACAATCTAAATGTTACAAGCCCATCTCTAATGATCTTGATGTTCCTTTGTCCATGGTGTGCAACATAATCAAGAGATTTATAACTCATGGCACTGTAGCTAATCTTCTAGGTTGTAAACGGCAAAGAAAAATTAATAAAAGGTTGCAACACAAAATAATCTGTAACATGGATATGCAGCCCCAATCAAGTTCCAAAGAAATTCAAGCAGTCTTGTAGATTCAGGGTGCACCAACGTCAGTGTAAACTATCCGTCGATTTTTGAATGAAATGAACCGCCATGGTAGAAGACGAATGAGGACCCCACTGCTGACACAGAGACATAAAAAAGCAAGTCTGCAGTTTGCCAAATTGTACATGAAGCTAAAATCCTTCTGGGAAAGTGTCTTGTATACAAATGAGACCAAAATAGAACTTCTTGATAAAGCACATCATTCTACTGTTTACCAAAAATGGAGTGAGGCTAACAAGGAAAAGATCACAGTACTTACAGTGAAATGTGGTGGAGGTTCAAAGATGGTTTGGGTCTGTTTTGCAGCCTCTGGCTCTGAGTGCCTTGACTCTGCAAGACATCATGAAATAGAAAGATTACCAAAGGATTTTGGATCACAATGTAGTGCCCAGTGTCAGAAAGCTGGGTTTGTGTTATAGCTCATGGGTTTTCCAGCAGGACAATGATACCAAACACACTTCAAGAAGCACCCAGAAATGGATGGAAACAAAGCGCTGGAGAGTTCTGAAGTGGCTGCAATAAGTTTGGATCTAAATTCTATTGAACACCTGTGAAGGCATCTTAAAATTTCTGTTGGGAGAAGGCACCCTTCAAATATGAGAGACCTGGAGCAGTTTGCAAAAAAGAGTAGTTCAAAATTCCAGTTAAGAGGTGTATGAAACTTGACGATGGTTTTAGGAAGCGATTGATTGGATTTATTTATTGCAAAGGGTGTGCAACCAAATATTAATTTGAGGGTGCCAACAAACATTTTGTGTGAAATTTTCTCCAGTTTGCCCTTTTCTCTCTATTTTTTTTTGGGGTGTTGTTCCAAGGCATACAATGAAAACAAACAAATATAACAAAACGTGTAATTAATTATGATTTTTGGGGAGAAATACTTCATTTTCTTTAACAATTTCAAGAGTGTCAAAAATGTGTACGCAGTGAATACTTTTTCAAAGCATTGTCAGTATGAGTGAAATGAACATACATATAATTTTTTATGTATATATGTAGGTAGAACCTGACAGAGGGAGTGACTCAAACACAAGTCGTGTGGAGTGGCCTTTCATGGTTAGTGTTTGCCCCTGGCAGCCATGATGCGGCTTCCTTAGGCTATGTTCCCTCGTTCAGTATTTCTAGAGTTTTTGACTATGTAAAATTTCTACACTACTTCTGCACCTTAATTTACTTACGTTTTTTAATTGCGTCCTTGTGTGCATTTTTTTAACATGCATTTTTATCGTTTTTGACGCTATATTTTTGTCATTGTTTGATATGTCATGTTTTCAATAAAGCTGCTTTGTTTTTAAAACGTCCTGAAATTGATATTCTTGGGTGCGGAGTACATGGATTTTTCATGCATTTACGCCACGGAAATCCACTAAAAACACGTGTATTTTTCATCTGTGGATTTTCCGCAACTAATGCAAGTCTATGGGGAAATTCTTAGCATATCTGTGTAAGGAGGTGGTTCGGCTGACATGTTCCCCTAGAAAAGTTAGATCGCATGATTGTATTGTAGTATTGTGATGTTTCTGCTATGTGGCCTGTAGTGCTATTCACCAGCCACAAGAGGTCACTGTTTTCCTTTTCATATGTTGTACAATGTTGTGCACTGTACTGTGAGGAAGTTGAGTTCTGCCCAGCAACAGGCAGTAAGGGTAAGAGACAGTTAACTTTGGGACTTACCCATAGCGGAGGAGCTAGTGTGCTGCAAAAGGTACCTGTGTTCCTCTTAACAGAGAGTGTGTAGTGAGGATCGGGAGAGGGAGAGAGTTACTGATAATTTAGAAAAGGAAGTTTTAGGTGACAGAGTCGGCAGGTTGTGTAAGACCTCTCAGGAGGAAGAAACCAAGAATGCAGTGAGTTCAGTGTTGGCCATGAGTAGGGAACCCGGTGAAGTGAGGGTGCTGCCCATCTATGAGCACAGGAAGAGGGAAGCGTCTCTAAGAGTGGCCCTCGTAAGGGATCACTGACTTGGGGTGCAAGATACTCAGCAAAACATATTGACCTGAGTGTCCCTGTGTCAGAGAGATGGAGGTCTATCGAACTTGCCGTGCTAGTAAAATGTTCAAAACTATTGTGCTGTTGCCAGAAACTGTTAAGATTGTGCCACTTTGTCATTCAGAAGAGACCATGAAGTGTACAGCCTGCTGTTCTTTGTACTTGAGTGTTATGCCAAATAAAGTGCCTTTTTTATGAACAATGTCTGTCATGTCTTAAATCTCAAGGAAATGGTGAGGAGTGGCATGGGATCACGTGAATGGGAAGATACTCACAGTAACTCTGCCAGCATACAGACACATCCAGAACTCTCAATTTACTGTTGCGTGTTGAGTTGCTGAAAACACAATGCTTGCTCATGGCTACCGCCCTCGGCACCACTACATTTACGATAGTAGGCAGGATGCAGGGGCATACATAGAAATCATGGGGCCCCATAGCAAAAGTCTGAATGTGAACCCCTCCAAATAAACAAAAAAAAACAAACAATTACAACAAAATATTAACATAAAAATCATCATACATGTTCCTGGGGGCCGGCACACGTTACTGCGGGCTTGTTATAGTCAGAAATAACACATACTACATAAAGTTACTGAACAACACCCACCATACCAAGGCCAATAATGCATTGCAAAATAATGCTGCCACTCCATGACCAAATATCACCATGTAGAGTCTGAAAATAACCATCGTCCTGTCACTGAGCAAAGTCCACTGCACCAAGACCAATAGGTTCTCACCACAAATCCCCAAGAAATCTGCAATATGTGAACTTGGACTAAAGTAGTGATGTCCTTCTTCGTGCCCCTCACCACACACACAATATAAATTTTCACATCTGTCTCCCCCATATAATAAAAATTATGACCCTCTTCAAAGCCTTAGGATCTATGATAAAACTCTGCACAGCACAGGGGTAATACACACACAGACACACACAACACATACACACACAGTGATGTCACAGCACAGGGGCAACACGCACACACACACACACACACACAGAGTGATGGCACAGCACAGGGGCAACATACACACACAGTGATGGCACAGCACAGGGGCAACACACAAACAGTGATGTTACAGCACAGGAGCAACAGACACACACACACAGTGATGTCACAGCACAGGGGCAACAGACACTCACACAGTGATGGCACAGCCCAGGAGCAACACATGCACACACACACACACACACACACACACAGACACATACAGTGATAGCACAGCCCAGGAGCAACCCACACATTGATGGCACAGCCCGGGAGCAACACACACACACACTCACACACACACACACACACACACTCACACACACACACACGCAGTGATGGCACAGCACAGGGGCAACACACACACACAGTGATGGCACAGAACAGGGGCAACAGACACACAGTGACGGCACAGCACAGGAGCAACACACACACACACACACACACACACACACATACAGTGATGGCACAGCCCAGGAGCAACACATACAGTGATGGCACAGCCCAGGAGCAACACACACTCACACACACACACACACACACACACAGTGATGGCACAGAACAGGGGCAACACACACACACACAGTGATGGCACAGCACAGAAGTAACACACACATACACACACAACTCACTCACACAGTGATGACACAGCCCAGGAGCAACACACACACACACACACACACAGTGATGGCACAGCACAGGGGCAACACACACAGTGATGGCACAGCACAAGGGCAACACACACAGACACACACATACAAACAGTGATGGCAAAGCACAGGAGAAACAGACACACACACACAAACAGTGATGGCACAGCCAAGGAATAATACACACACACACACACACACAGTGATGGCACAGCACAGGAGCAACATACACACATTGATGGCACAGCACAAGGCAGTTTCTGTAGTGTTACAGGCAGACATTTGTACATGATAATACTCACTTTCTCCTGTGATGTGAGAGATCATCAGTGGCTCTGGCTTCACTGCTGCACTTCCTGTTAGTCCTCCTGGCACCTCCTCCTCTCCTCCACTTTCTCTTTTAATTTCTTCTGTTCCCTGCTTCTCACTGTTTTTTCTGCTCTCTGTTTGCTTTTCCCTCTTTTCTATAGTCTCTCCTCCTCCTCCACTCTGTTTTCCTGTTCATCTTTGTTTCTCCCACGCTGTACTGAACAAGCTCTGCCCCCTCTCCTGATTGGCTGTTCTTCTCCTGGCATCTCTCACTGCTCTCTGACTGGAAGAGGAAGCTGCCTGGCCAAGCACTACTCTTCAGCACAGGCCCGCACAGTGTGCAGTGAGAGTGTGGGTGAGACTGCATCTCTGTGTTGCGGCCAGTCTGCAGCTATACAATCAGTGCTGGCACCCAGCGGCCTTACTCAGCTGCTTGGTGACCGCCCGGGTGCTTGAAAGTGAAAGTGAAAATGCACACACAGCAGTCAGCCGCCTCCGTGCCCTTCCAGCTTACGGGCCACGTAGCAGTGGCGTGGTCTGCTTCTATTGACGGTACACCACTGGCAGGATAAAAGTCTTTCACATGAAAATGGGGAAGAGGAGACCCATGGTGTAAGAGGCATGACGCCTGAAGTTTGGGCTTTGGGAAGCCAGGATTGCTGGACAGAGGCACAAGCTCTTTGATAGCGACAGCTCGTGGAAGGAAAGGAGGAGAATCTGCATTTTGTGGGAGTGGACCACTTTTGGAGGAGCGAAAAGGTGTCCCACACAGAGGAGCATAGGCCTGAAAAAAGGTGTGCCTTGAAGCTGGGCTCCAGGCCAAGAGAGTGTACCCTAAAACTGATATGGCCATATCTGAAAATGAATAACCTAAGATAATAGATGGCAGCATGGATCCCAAAATGGGGATGATATATGGTCTGTGGTGGAGATGTCTGGCCCATCATGGGAGTGGATGGTGCCCGAGAGCACGAAAATGTGCCTACCACATGATAGTGTTGGCCCAGAAGAGGGGATGTGCTGAAGCCAAGATCCGACCCAGGTGGGGAGCAGCATTCCGGAGGAGGGTGCAATTTAAATTTAAGTACTGTTTAGTAGGTGAGAAATGCTGAGTACAGGTGGTGTGCCAAAAGGCGGAGTCACTGAGAGAGACTGAAGATGCCACAGTAATCAGACTAGCTCCAGAAGAGGTGACGAAAAGTAAGCAAGAACGACTCGGCAGGTCAGATGCTGGAACCATTTTCTCCGCAGTGTGAGAGGAAAAAGGAGCTGGGGAAGAGAGACAGTGCATTGAAGGCACATGGAGACCGAGAGGTCAGAGAGAAGTCTGTATGTAGGATGGACATTGGCAGTTATGCCACAATTGCAGTCCAGATGGAGGTGAGGCTGTTGCCAGGCAGAGGTACCACCCTCAGTCATGGACTTTATCCCTCCATGGACTTTGCCCCTTCATTAATGGACTTTCTCCTTGACGGAGAGTAGCACAAGCCCTAAGGACTGTTCTTGGGGGAGGCTGAAACGATGACCCAATGTTCCAGCTGGGTCAGGAAAGCTGGACTGTGCCCTTGAACCTGAAGGGCTGTTGTACTAGGCTACAAGCCTTTGTTAAAATATGGACATGGACACTTTGTTCCGAGGTCCCAACCTACTGAGATCCTAAGAAAAAGTAGAGAAACATCAGGCTTCAGGACAAGCAAAGAATTAAAGTGGTTTTCAGCATTTGTGTCTTTCAGAGGTTAGGATGGTCGTGGACAACCATCATTAAAGACGGGAGGAATGCTAGGAGGTGGTCCGGCTGACATGTTCCCTCTAAAGACATCGATCACTTGATTATTTTGTAGTATTATGATGTATCTGCTATCTGGCCTGTAGTGCTATCCCTAAGTTACAAGAGGTCACTGATTTCCTTTTCATATGTTGTATAGTATTGTGTGCAGTGCTGTGAGGAAGCTGTGTTCTGCCCAACAACAGAAAGTAAAGGTAAGAGAGTTAACTTTGGGACTAGCTCATAGGTGAGGAGCTACTCTGGAGGAAAAGGTGACTGTAGTTGTTGCGGGCGGAGGGGTTGGGAACGCCACTCGCCTGGGAATCGCTGCCACTCAGGTCCGGTGCTTCTGCTCCTTGGTGGCTCGAGCACGGGGCCGGACCCGGGGGCTCGAGCAGTGCCTCCTCGCCCACGAGTGAAAAGGGAGGGAAGGTTGGTTTGTGATGGGATGTCGGTTGTGACGCCACCCACGGGTTGTGGTGATGGTGGGCACCACCGCTGCTGGTGACGGGGGATCCCGGGAGTGATGGCGGAGAGCAGCTAAGGTATTGACCCCTCCGTGGGTAGGGGCTGTTGGTCCCGGGGCCCCGGTTGGGGAGTAGGGAGGAGGGGTGGGTGCAGGTGCCGATGCGGGGAGACAGTGTGGATGCGGGTGCAACGTTGCGGTGCAGCGCGGTGCTGGATGGCACTGGTGTACTCACTCAGGTAGACAAGAACAGAGTCTCTGGTAAACCAAATGGCTGGATGGACGGGGCCCGCAGTCGGCTGCGGTGTCTTCACTCTCTCCGGACGGGTTGATGGTGGCTGTCGTTCCCTGCACCTATGTGTAAGTGTTTGACTCCTATGGATTCCCACGGGTAGTCCGCTCCCCGGCTTGTACGTGTCGGGAGAGCCCGTTTTGCCCGCAAGCACTGGCCCTTGGATCTCTGGCCATTGGCGGTGATGCTTATCCAGATGGGTTGGGCTGTTGCCTTCTGACGGGACTTGGTTGGGAATGAACCCCTGAGGTCCAGACCGCAATCAGAGAATTTGACTGTTACGGCGGCTTCCGAGCCTAGTCGGGGTCTGAGTACCCTGCCTTGGTGCTTGGCTTCAATCTGATCCCCCACCGCCCGACCCCGGTCCTACGGTTCCGCTGACCTCCACCAACTCTTGCAGACGGCCACCACCGTCTGCCGACCTTGCTGATTGTGCCTGGGCTCCGACCCAGACACACACAGACTTTCCTCCTCTCACTTCCACTCTCTATTCCTTCAACTCCTCCACTTCACTCCAAAACTCAACTAACTACTTTTCCCGCCTCCAGGCCTGTGAACTCCTCAGTGGGTGGGGCCAACCGCCTGGTTCTGCCCCACCTGGTGTGGACATCAGACCCTGGAGGGAGGCAACAAGGGTTTTGTTTGACTGGTGTTCCTTACCAGGGGAGGGGGTGTGTGTGTATGTGGTGTTATTCTGTGACCCCTGGGGTCCAGGGCGTCACATATTCATGTTAAGAGAGTGTGGTGTGAGGATCTAGAGAGGGAGAGATTTCCTGGTGGAGAAGGTGTGAGACATACAGCTGGAAGTACAGAAGCAGCAAGACCCAGAAAAGGAATTTTTAGGTAACAGAGATCCATTTCTGTAGGCAAGTTGGGTGAGACCTGTCAGTAGGAAGAAACCTAGAACTTAGTGAGTCCAGTGTTGGCCAGTAGTGGGGGACCCAATGAAGTGAGGGTGCTCTTCATCTATGAACACAGGAAGAGGGAAGCGGCTCTAAGAGCGGCCCTTGTAAGGGATCACTGACTGTGGTTGGGGTGCAAGACACATTGACCTGTGAGTCTCTGTGCCAGAGAGATGGAGGTCTATCGAATTGGCCCTGCTGATAAACTGTTCACAAGTATTGTGCTATTGCCAGAAACTGTCCAGATTGTGCCTCTTTGTCATACAGAAGAGACATAAGTGTGATGCCTGCTGTTCTTTGTACTTAAGTTTTTGATAATGGGAAGAAGAAGACTGTGCCAAACAAAGGGATCACCCAAAAAATTATTATGAGTATACAAACTTTATTAAACAACGTTGGACAAACAGTTAAAGCCAGGCGATTAACAACACTTGTATGTGACCAAATCACTCTTTATTCTGCCCTTGAGGAAGACACAATTTAGTGTTGATCCCTGCTTTCTCCTCCTCCTCCTCTCCCCCCTTAGCTGGATTTATGAAGTGATTTTGTCACACACAGGTCTGCTCCCCTGCATCTCTTATGGGCTTGCCAGCTGTGTGGGTATATATATTTTTTTCCCATGATAAATTTGTTACATCTCCTTCAAGTTTATAAACTGCGGGGTATTTCATGCATATATACTGTATTTTTCTGTGCTTTTGTTAGCCATAAAAAAGGGAGTGTTATTGTTTTCCAATGCTATTACTAATATTGCACTTTTCCACTTTGCCTAAGACCCGCAACACATATCCGTGTAATTTGTACGTGTGCGGTACGGATTTGCACGTAGCGGAGACACGTACACACGGAGACCCATGTTATTCAATGGAAGATGGCACACGTACGTAAAATCACACGGAACGTGTGTCCGTGTCGTAAGTACGTGTGTGCGCTTTTCAACACGGACGACATGTCCGTTTTTGGCCGGCAACACGCAGGCACGGACCCGCTTTAGTCTATGGAGTATGTCCGTGTTCAGCACGTATCGTCCGTGTACGTTTTTCATCACGAAATCTGAAACACTTGTTACCAATCTATTAGGTCAATTGTAGGCCATTAATTCTGGCGCCAAACAGACATTTCCTGTCTCATTTGCACGCCAGACAGCAGCTGGGCACCTGTCCTCTCACTGCAGGGGAACTTTGAGCTCAGAGAACACCACAGGTACTGAGCATGGCGCCCAGAATCGATACAGAGAGGCTGATTGGAGAAAGTAGAGAGGCATCCAGAGCTGTGGGACACACGTGTTGATGGCTATCATGACAGGCTAATGGTGGAACGAGCATGGATGGCTGTGGCAGAGATAGTCTACCCTAGGAATGGATGGTCTCAATGTACCCCTGGAAAGAAAAATAGATATGGTGAGTACAGATATTTGCATTGCTTCTGTCTTTAACTACATCTGCACAGTCTGTAGGCAGAGTATAATCATATTTGTATTGTTTGTTGGCCCTGTATTTATGGGCCTGACTCATTTTGAGATACACTGGAGACTCACAAACAGGAGAGTGTAGTTTTCTGCACTTTTGAAGTATTCATTGCAATTTACTAGTAATGTCAGCATGTGTATATATGGGCTTTAAAGTATTTTATGCATGCACAAATGGCATTTCATGGTGGGGAAGCCACTATTAAACATGTTTGGGGGTTTGGTTGGTTACCATTTCTGTGCATTTTCTATTGCAAATGTGCTGTGATTTGTCTATATTTATGGATTTGTATTTCTATGTTTGGGTTATTATGCAAGTTCCTTGGTGTCACCATGTCTGGAATGGTAACAGTAATGTGTAGTGTGTAATGGAAAATATATGTGGAACATATGGCACTTCATGGGTTTGTAGATATTTTATTTCATGGCTTTCTGTAGGTTTTTATTTTTTTAACAATTATAAGGAGATGAATGATGAATAAGTGGTTGCAGATGTTTACTGCTGAAATAGTTTTTTCTCCCATGCTTATTGTGTTATTATGTCACTATACAGGGCCGTATTTGCCATTAGGCACTTGAGGGCACGTGCCTAGGGCGGCGCCTTCCAGGGGGGCGGCGCCCAAACCAAAATTTAAAAAAAAAAAAAATAAAAAATTTTTTTTTAAATCTTCCTCCCTCCCTCCTCCAAACTCTTTATTAAATCCGGCGCCTTTTTGGAGGAGGGAGGGAGCGCACAGTCATTTATAGTCGCGTCTATAACACGCGAATATAAAAGACACTGTGAGCGTGCCGGCACTTACTTCCGGGGTCAGAGGAGCTGTAATCAGCTCCCCACCCCGACGTGCTGCCGTGCGCTCACTGTGCAGAGGTCACAGGAGCGTGAGGCCGCGCAGAGGAGGACGGGAGCCGCCGCCGAAGATGGAGCCGCCGCCGGAGATGGAACCGCCGCCGGAGATGGAGCCGCCGCCGGAGATGGAGCCGCCGCCGGAGATGGAGCCGTCGCCGGAGATGGAGCCGCCGCCGGAGATGGAACCGCCGCCGAGCAAGATGTCAGATGCCGCCGCCGCCACCGCCACCGCCACCGTGGAGAACGGGAGATGCAGCCTGGAGCAGGTAAACGCTTTACAGCCGAAGACAGCGCCGAACAAGCAACCCGGGGGGGGGCGCAACATGGAGGATGGGGGGATGGAACATGATATGGGGGCGCAACATGGAGGATGGGGGGATGGAACATGATATGGGGGCGCAACATGGAGGATGGGGGGATGGAACATGATATGGGGGCGCAACATGGAGGATGGGGGGATGGAACATGATATGGGGGCGCAACATGGAGGATGGGGGGATGGAACATGATATGGGGGCGCAACATGGAGGATGGGGGGATGGAACATGATATGGGGGCGCAACATGGAGGATGGGGGAATGGAACATGATATGGGGGCGCAACATGGAGGATGGGGGGATGGAACATGATATGGGGGCGCAACATGGAGGATGGGGGGATGGAACATGATATGGGGGCGCAACATGGAGGATGGGGGGATGGAACATGATATGGGGGCGCAACATGGAGGATGGGGGGGATGGAACATGATATGGGGGCGCAACATGGAGGATGGGGGGGATGGAACATGATATGGGGGCGCAACATGGAGGATGGGGGGGATGGAACATGATATGGGGGCGCAACATGGAGGATGGGGGGATGGAACATGATATGGGGGCGCAACATGGAGGATGAGGGGGGATGCAGCATGATGTGGGGGTGCAACATGGAGGATGTGGGGATGGAACATGATGTGGGGGCACAACATGGAGGATGGGGGGGGATGCAGCATGATGTGGGGGTGCAACATGGAGGCTGGGGGGGGATGCCACATGATATGGGGGCGCAACATGGAGGATGGGGGATGGAACATGATATGGGGGCGCAACATGGAGGATGGGGGGATGGAACATGATATGGGGGCGCAACATGGAGGATGGGGGGATGGAACATGATATGGGGGCGCAACATGAAGGATGGGGGGATGGAACATGATATGGGGGCGCAACATGGAGGATGGGGGGATGGAACATGATATGGGGGCGCAACATGGAGGATGGGGGGATGGAACATGATATGGGGGCGCTACATGGAGGATGGGGGGATGGAACATATGGGGGCGCAACATGGAGGATGGGGGGATGGAACATGATATGGGGGCGCAACATGGAGGATGGGGGGGATGCAGCATGATGCATGATGTGGGGGCGCAACATGAAGGATGGAGGGGATGCAGCATGATGTGGGGGTGCAACATGGAGGCTGGGGGGGGGATGCCGCATGATATGGGGGCGCAACATGGAGGATGGGGGATGGAACATGATATGGGGGCGCAACATGGAGGATGGGGGAATGGAACATGATATGGGGGCGCAACATGGAGGATGGGGGGATGGAACATGATATGGGGGCGCAACATGGAGGATGGGGGGGATGGAACATGATGTAGGGGCGCAACATGGAGGATGGGGGGGGGGATGCAGCATGATGTGGGGGCGCAACATGGAGGATGGGGGGGGATGCAGCATGATGTGGGGGTGCAACATGGAGGATGTGGGGATGGAACATGATGTGGGGGCGCAACATGGAGGATGGGGGGGATGCAGCATGATGTGGGGGTGCAACATGGAGGCTGGGGGGGGATGCCGCATGACATGGGGGCGCAACATGGGGGATGGAACATGATGTGGGGGCGCAGCGTGGAGGATGGGGGGGATGCCGCATGATGTGGGGGCGCAACATGGAGGATGTGGGGGCGCAACATGGAGGATGGGGGGGATGAAGCATGATGTGGGGCGCAACATGGAGGATGGGGGGGATGAAGCATGATGTGGGGGCGCAGCATGGAGGATGGGGGGGATGAAGCATGATGTGGGGGCGCAGCATGGAGGATGGGGGCGATGAAGCATGATGTGGGGGCGCAGCATGGAGGATGGGGGGGATGAAGCATGATGTGGGGGCGCAACATGGAGGATGGGGGGGCGCAACATGGGGATGGAGCATGATGTGGGGGCGCAGCATGGGGGATGGAGCAGAATGGGAAAATGAGGGAGGGTGGTGGACAGTATAGCAAATGGGAGTTACAGTATGGAGAATGAGAGGCATGGTATGGAGAATGGGGTAGCATGGGGGGGGGGCATGGTATGGAGAATGGGGTAGCATGGGGGGGGCATGGTATGGAGAATGGGGTAGCATGGGGGGGGGGCATGGTATGGAGAATGGGGTAGCATGGGGGGGGGCATGGTATGGAGAATGGGGTAGCACGGGGGGGGCATGGTATGGAGAATGGGGTAGCACGGGGGGAGGCATGGTATGGAGAATGGGAAAGCATGGGGGGCTCGGTATGGAAGGGGAACCATGGTGGGCTTGGTATGGGGGGTCTTGATATGGAGAAGGGGCAGCATGGGGAGCGGTCAGTTAGGAGCCTGGGAGGGCTCGGTATACAGAATGCGAAGCATAAGGCTCATTATAGAGTGGGGACAGCATGAGGGGGGCAGTGAAGTGGGGGATGCATGGAGAGGTGGGGCAGTGGAGGTCATAGTTCATAAGTGAGGAAGGTCTGGAGGGTATAATTCAGTGGGGAGGACAGTGGGGGTTTTCATGTGAGGGGGCAGTGTAGTGGGAATGTTATAGGAGAGAATGTGGAGGCTGTATACTGTAAGTGACACGGTGTGGGGTCATTCTTTGTGCTGTGAGCTCAGTGATGGGCAATTATTTATTCTTGGGCACAGCCTTGGGCTTACTTAGGGTGGTTACTCTTTAGTGAGGAGAATTATGAGTCTGTCACCAGGTTTTTGCCACCTAATTTGAGAGCAGCATAATGTAGGGGCAGAGATCCTGATTCCAGTGTTGTCACTTACTGGGCTGCTTAGTGTAGTTTTGATAACATCACTGTTTAATCAGCAGTAGTTATCATTACAGGACTACTTGGTGTGCTGCAGGTAGTCCAGCATATTCATGAGCTCTGAATAACTGCGAGATCTGCAGCAGAGAAAACGACAGCAAACAGCTCAGTAAGTGACACATTGCTGGAATCAGGGGCTCTGTCTCTACATTATGCTGCTCTCAGATGCGGGAGCAAAACCTGGTGACAGATTCCCTATACGGGCACCATTGCAGTATGTGCTGCAGCAGACCAAACAAGAGGGGAGTCTTGGGAGACGCAGGACAATGTGTTGCTAAGAGCGATGACATTTTACTTTTACTCCCAAAATGGCAATTAATCTGCAGACACATTTATACAGGGGACGTCACTCTGGCATGTACAGTTTTACCTTAATATTATATATATGCAGACTGTTCTGTCCCCCCTGGTGCGGCCGATGTCTTGGTGCAGATGTGCACCCTCCTATTTGCATATTAAAGACAGTCCCTCGTCCTTAGGTGAGAGTCAGTGCTGTCTAAAATCACTTAGCATTTCTGCACGTGTCCTGACACTGGAGGAGCAGAGTAGCACTCCAAGTGTCAGTGTGTGTGCGCACGCAATGTGACTGCAGTGTCCGCGTGGGTGCGCCTGCAATGTGACTGCAGTGTCCGCGTGGGTGTGCCTGCAATGTGACTGCAGTGTCCGCGTGGGTGCGCCTGCAATGTGACTGCAGTGTCCGCGTGGGTGCGCCTGCAATGTGACTGCAGTGTCCGCGTGGGTGCGCCTGCAATGTGACTGCAGTGTCCGCGTGGGTGCGCCTGCAATGTGACTGCAGTGTCCGCGTGGGTGCGCCTGCAATGTGACTGCAGTGTCCGCGTGGGTGCGCCTGCAATGTGACTGCAGTGTCCGCGTGGGTGCGCCTGCAATGTGACTGCAGTGTCCGCGTGGGTGCGCCTGCAATGTGACTGCAGTGTCCGCGTGGGTGCGCCTGCAATGTGACTGCAGTGTCCGCGTGGGTGCGCCTGCAATGTGACTCCAGTGTCCGCGTGGGTGCGCCTGCAATGTGACTCCAGTGTCCGCGTGGGTGCGCCTGCAATGTGACTGCAGTGTCTGCGTGGGTGCGCCTGCAATGTGACTGCAGTGGGTGCGCCTGCAATGTGACTGCAGTGGGTGCGCCTGCAATGTGACTGCAGTGTCTGCGTGGGTGCGCCTGCAATGTGACTCCAGTGTCTGCGTGGGTGCGCCTGCAATGTGACTCCAGTGTCTGCGTGGGTGCGCCTGCAATGTGACTCCAGTGTCTGCGTGGGTGCGCCTGCAATGTGACTCCAGTGTCCGCGTGGGTGCGCCTGCAATGTGACTCCAGTGTCCGCGTGGGTGCGCCTGCAATGTGACTCCAGTGTCCGCGTGGGTGCGCCTGCAATGTGACTCCAGTGTCCGCGTGGGTGCGCCTGCAATGTGACTGCAGTGGGTGCGCCTGCAATGTGACTGCAGTGGGTGCGCCTGCAATGTGACTGCAGTGTCTGCGTGGGTGCGCCTGCAATGTGACTCCAGTGTCCGCGTGGGTGCGCCTGCAATGTGACTGCAGTGTCCGCGTGGGTGCGCCTGCAATGTGACTGCAGTGTCCGCGTGGGTGCGCCTGCAATGTGACTCCAGTGTCCGCGTGGGTGCGCCTGCAATGTGACTCCAGTGTCTGCGTGGGTGCGCCTGCAATGTGACTCCAGTGTCTGCGTGGGTGCGCCTGCAATGTGACTCCAGTGTCTGCGTGGGTGCGCCTGCAATGTGACTCCAGTGTCTGCGTGGGTGCGCCTGCAATGTGACTCCAGTGTCTGCGTGGGTGCGCCTGCAATGTGACTCCAGTGTCCGCGTGGGTGCGCCTGCAATGTGACTCCAGTGTCCGCGTGGGTGCGCCTGCAATGTGACTCCAGTGTCCGCGTGGGTGCGCCTGCAATGTGACTCCAGTGTCCGCGTGGGTGCGCCTGCAATGTGACTGCAGTGGGTGCGCCTGCAATGTGACTGCAGTGGGTGCGCCTGCAATGTGACTGCAGTGGGTGCGCCTGCAATGTGACTGCAGTGGGTGCGCCTGCAATGTGACTGCAGTGTCTGCGTGGGTGCGCCTGCAATGTGACTCCAGTGTCTGCGTGGGTGCGCCTGCAATGTGACTCCAGTGTCTGCGTGGGTGCGCCTGCAATGTGACTCCAGTGTCTGCGTGGGTGCGCCTGCAATGTGACTCCAGTGTCCGCGTGGGTGCGCCTGCAATGTGACTGCAGTGGGTGCGCCTGCAATGTGACTGCAGTGGGTGCGCCTGCAATGTGACTGCAGTGTCTGCGTGGGTGCGCCTGCAATGTGACTCCAGTGTCTGCGTGGGTGCGCCTGCAATGTGACTCCAGTGTCTGCGTGGGTGCGCCTGCAATGTGACTCCAGTGTCTGCGTGGGTGCGCCTGCAATGTGACTCCAGTGTCCGCGTGGGTGTGCATGCAATGTGATGCAGGTACGTTCTGACACCTGGTTGCTGCCTGTATTTGACTGCCGATTCAATGAGGAAGGTTGTTGAAGTGAGCAGACAGCACATCACAGCGCCGTGTGCCCCTCCTCACTGTGCTCCTCCTCACTGTGCTCCTCCTGTGTTGGATGCACACATGCACTGACGCTTGGAGTGTGCCGCTGTGCTCCTCCTGTGTTGGATGCACACATGCACTGACGCTTGGAGTGTGCCGCTGTGCTCCTCCTGTGTTGGATGCACACATGCACTGACGCTTGGCGTGTGCCGCTGTGCTCCTCCTGTGTTGGATGCACACATGCACTGACGCTTGGCGTGTGCCGCTGTGCTCCTCCTGTGTTGGATGCACACATGCACTGACGCTTGGCGTGTGCCGCTGTGCTCCTCCTGTGTTGGATGCACACATGCACTGACGCTTGGCGTGTGCCGCTGTGCTCCTCCTGTGTTGGATGCACACATGCACTGACGCTTGGTGTGTGCCGCTGTGCTCCTCCTGTGTTGTGTGCACACCCGCACTGACGCTTGGAGTGTGCCGCAGTGTTGGGTGCAGTGCAGTCAGGAGATTTGGTGTTATGGTGCTCACTCTCACCAATGGATCACTATTAATCAAGACACAGGCCTGGCTAGTATTTTCCTATATTAGGTGGTATCGTGCACCCAGGCTTAGGCCGCGCAGAAATGTCCTCATTTTCATATCAAATGTGGCTTTTTCAGTGAACATTAAAGGGAACCTGTTACACCCTTTTTCAATTCTAAACTGCCCCCCCTCTTGTTAGTGACGCAATGTAAGTGATGCACATTTTCTGACTATAAGGACAATGGAGCAGTTTAATATTAAAGGTCGTGACCAGTTCCTTTTAAGCTGACCTATATGGGTGGGTTTATTTCTCCACAGATCATGTCCCCCATATAAATATTTCCGCAGTCTAGGTGTCATTTTGGGGTGACAGGTTCCCTTTAAGTCAGCTTAAAAATCATCTCACCTGACGAATGAAAGTTTTTTGTCGTGCATCGGGTGATGGACACTGTTTAGATAAATCAGGTTCCCATCTTTGGCTGCAGTGTGAATGCTGCTTTTAAAGGGGTTTTCTCACATTGGGAACTTGCCCCCTATCCTTGGGATGGGGAATAACTTTCCAATCGCTGGGGGTCCGACTACCGTGGCCCCGAGTGTTTCCCAGAACCAGAACATGCAGACAGAATGGATTCCGGGAGTAAAATTTCATAGTCCTGTCTCCTGAGCTGTGCACTTAAGAGGTCTTTTGAGCAATTGGTGGGGGTCTCAAGTCCCACCCCATGATGCCCCTTCTCCCTACTGAGCCCACCTCTGCCCTACTAATCTCCTCAGAATTAATGGACCTAAACCTATAAGATCTCGTCCAAAAGTTAAGTCTACTGCCTGGGACTAATCAGTATTGTGGTTCTTATATGGTCCACAGTCTAATGATGGCTGGTAACAACTACCAGCATCTCCTTACCATTGTTAAGGACATACTGAGAGTTGTACGATAATGCAATACATAGATGTATATGGGTCTAACCTGACACTGCACTTGATTGCTGTGTGAATTTGGCATTGTATTCATGTACTGATGGTGGTTTTGGCGATGTATTGTCTTCAGGGTGGGTTTGGTGATGTGTTATTGTGTTTAGGGTGGTTTTGATGATATTACTGTATTGACAGTAGTTCTGTTGATGTATTACTGTACTAACTGTGGTTTTGGTTACGTATTATAGTATGTAGTGTGGTTTTAGTTATGTATTACTATACTGATGGTGGTTCTGGTGATAGTCATGTGGCTGTTGTAATCTTTACCTTATCAGTCTTGATCCTAAAACATAGGGTCAGCGTGCTGGACTAAAAATACAGCTATCTGCATGTCTGTCAGCCGAATAAGTAATAGACTAAAGCCCCCATACACTATAGTCTGATTTTTAGGCCGGCAGCTATCTTGCTCGGCTCTCCCATATACAGGAGCACTCATTCTGCCAATTGTTTCTGTGTTCTTTATTAGAGCCGCTGCTGGACATCTCCGGCAGCAGCTTATCATTTAGAGGATAATAGGATCTACACTCCGTAATTGGACATGCTGGATCCTTATTCCCCTGACAATCAGAAGTTAGAGCCCCTGTTCACATTGGGCTATCAGCAGAACCTGTCGATATTGGCGGGTTTAGACAACTTTAGGTTAATGTGTATGGAGGTCTTAACTACTATCTGAAGGCTCTGGGCTCTATCAGGGCATGTGCACACGTCTTGTAGATGTCTGTGAACCCCCGGAATTATTCAGACAGAAAACACTTTAGGACAGTCATCATTTTATCCTGAAGCAAATATTTATTTTTTTTGCTGTGGCTTTTTGGTTGTTTTTTCCAACATCTTTTAGCTACTGGATTTTACTTATTTTTTTAAATGAAGTAGTAAGCGGCATCCAAGCAGCAGGCGCCATATAATGGACCGGTCACAACTAGTAAGCGGCATCCAAGCAGCAGCCGCCATATAATGGACCGGTCACAACTAGTAAGCGGCATCCAAGCAGCAGCCGCCATATAATGGCCGGTCACAACTAGTAAGCGGCATCCAAGCAGAAGCCGCCATATAATGGCCGGTCACAACTAGTAAGCGGCATCCAAGCAGCAGGCGCCATATAATGGACCGGTCACAACTAGTAAGCGGCATCCAAGCAGCAGCCGCCATATAATGGCCGGTCACAACTAGTAAGCGGCATCCAAGCAGAAGCCGCCATATAATGGCCGGTCACAACTAGTAAGCGGCATCCAAGCAGAAGCCGCCATATAATGGCCGGTCACAACTAGTAAGCGGCATCCAAGCAGCAGGCGCCATATAATGGCCGGTCACAACTAGTAAGCGGCATCCAAGCAGCAGGCGCCATATAATGGCCGGTCACAACTAGTAAGCGGCATCCAAGCAGCAGGCGCCATATAATGGACCGGTCACAACTAGTAAGCGGCATCCAAGCAGCAGGCGCCATATAATGGACCGGTCACTGTCAGCCGCTTCATGTCTGAGGAAACCTGACGCGCTTAAAAAAACTCCAAAGACTGAACATATGGACAGCAAGTCGTTTTACATTGCAGTGTATGAGTTCATTTCTTTAATAATTAGAGTTTGGGTTTCTTGGGCGTGTTATAGGGCGGATCTGTCTGGAAAAAAAAAAAAAAAAGCTGTGTGCATATAACCGTAATCTGACTGATCAGAAGGGGGCGCCACCACTGACAGTGCCTAGGGCAGCAAAAACCCCAAATACGGCCCTGTCACTATATGAGTGTCATGGGTTGTTGTTTTCATACACATGGATGTGTTTTCCTATTTCATACAATTGATGCAATCCAAGACTAATGTCTAATTTTTTAACAGCTACAATTGTTTGAATTTGTGACCTGAATTTCCTTTTTTAATGTTTTTTAACAGTGGATCTTGTCAAACGGCGATGGCGCTCAGCCCGTGACCAGTTCCGCAGAGAGTATAACCCTGTGGCCACCACAGCTGCCGCTGCAAAGAAGAAAAAGTATGTCCATTATGAAAAACTCAGCTTCCTTATGCCCATTATGGAAGTACCAAAGTAAGTTTCAAGCATTACATCACATGGTGGGTTTATTTAAAAGGCACACAGTAATGTTTTTTTTTTTCTTCATCAAAGTACAGAGGATAACCTGGAAGATAGTGAGGAAGCCCAGTCAGCAGTATTAACAGCGACCTCTGCTTCTGAGATGTAGCCAACCTCATATCAACCTCCACCAATCCCCAACACCAGCCAGCTAGACGCAGAAGAAATGTCATCTGATTTGGGTTTGGGCACAAGTCAATCCACTAATGTAATTGCAGATCAGTCTACAGGGCAACAAAGTGGCCCTTCACCAGTTATTGCAGACAGTAGTCCACAGCAACATGCAGGCACACTGCCAAGAATATCAACTAATACCATGCGCACAGTAGCACAATCTATCCGTGGTCGCCGACATAGGCGTTATGAAGATTTACGTTCCCTGCCAGATATCATTGATACCAGAATTATACACATGATGAATTCACTGATACCAGAGAGTGATGGAGAGAGATTTTGCCGCTCCCTTTCTCCCTCTCTTGCATTGGTTGCACCTCATAGGCAGGACAGATTGAGGGCGTCCTTAATAACACTAATATCTGCTACCCAACGTGAGCCAGAACCCATATATTGTTTTGAAGTGATAGAACAATGGAGAGCCAATCCACGTGGCCCACACACAAACACAACTCAACAAACTGTGGAAAGCCAAACAGAAGAACATTTTTCTAATTTTCAACTTAATCCTGTAGTGCAACAAACACATATAGGGCTAAGCCACACGGCGAGAAAATCGGTGCGAGTGGAGTGCGATAAAACATCGCATTCCCCTCGGACCAATTCTAGCCTGTGTGTCAGCACACATGGGCGATTATTTTCTCAGCCCTAATCGGACTGAGAAAACAATCGCAGCATGCTGCGATTGTAAGCTGAGTCTCTTTCTCTCGCACCCATTCAAGTGAATGGGGCGAGAGAAAAATCGCACTGCACTCGCGGTACACCGGTGTACTGCTAGTGCAGTGCGAGAATGGCAATACCCGGGTACACAGGAGAGAGGGAGAGAAATTCCTCCCTCCCCTCCTGAGTGCCGGCCCGCCCCCCGCAGCTGAGGTCTGCTCGCACGAACGGACCTCAGTTGCAAGGACACAGGCATGACACTCGGCTCTGCTGTACTGCCAGCACGAGCCGAGTCTCATGCAAGTGGATCGCAGTAGTGCTCGTGTGGCCCCAGCCATACAGTGTCCATCTTCTTCTATGGTAACTGATGTACAAATTAGGCCAACAGTTGTCCCACACCAAACAAGTACATTAATGACACAAAGGCCATCTCAACAGCCAACATTTGTCCCACAAGTAGCCCAACAAACATCAATGCAAACCTCTTTTAACTATCCTAGTATTGTTAGTAATGTTCATAGACTACCTCAAATGTTTCAACAACCAACAGTCTACCATGTTCCTAATAATCGACAACAACAGTACTTTCAACAACAGACTTACCCAACTAACTTCACATACACACATACTCAGCCTCTTTCAACACATCAATATGTACCACCTACACTTGGTCTCCCATCTGTACAAACAACTGCCTCATTATTGGTTCCAAGTGCAACAACTGTTACTAGTGGAAACACTGATCAGACACTCACTACAACATCTACTTTTGTGCAGCAAACATATTCTGTAGATGTCAATGCAATGGAGCCTACACAGGAAAATATCAGTAGCCTAGAGGATTTAGTTGAATCATAATGTGATATTGTATGTATTATTTTACATTTTGGTATGTTTTCTAGGGTATTGCTGGTTGGAAAACATTTCAAAATGTAACACATTACTTACTCTATATGCATGGGGTCATATTTTTGTTTTCATTTATCAAAAAAAAATAGCAATTACTCTATCACTTCAAAAACAATACCTGCCTGTTAGAATGATGCCTTGCTCTGGACATGTTGTTTGGACCATCCATTAGAATTTACTGGGTTTAGGGATAAGAGGCACGCACATAAACTACTACACTAACATGCAGACACCTTTATTATTAAAAATCCAGACACTATGCAGTGTCAGACAATGCATATTGTCTAGTCCCATACTTGTATTCCAATAGTTGAATAGGATAACTGAAGTGAGCACTAATATATATATATTCTGAGTGCAAGCCAAAAAAATACATACTATACAAGGATAAGGCTGCACATCAAACTTAGATAATGGTATAATGCCTCAAGCATATGGAAAAATATTGGAAAATACAATGAAAAATGCTACTTGCTAACTTGAACATGTGAATAATGAATTGCATACCTGCCATGAATATTAGGAAAAAGGAGATATTTAGCAATCGCATTGATCAATGTAACTGAGCCCCAAAACCTTGTCAAGGTATATCTCTATATTGGGGTCTCTAGCTCTGTGACCCTAACTGTGTGTCATCTCATTGCAATTAAAAACTCCTGTGGGTGGAGAGGGGTAACCAAGGACTGTCTTGTATAGGAGATGGAAAAAACATGGCCGAAAGGGGCGGAGCTGTGTTCACATTCAGAAAAAAACATGTGAACAAAGCTCAGCCCCTTTCGGCCATGTTTTTTCCATCTCCTATATAAGACAGTCCTTGGTTACCCCTCTCCACCACAGCAGTTATTAATTGCAATGAGATGACACACAGGGTCACAGAGCTAGGGACCCCAATATAGAGATATACCTTGACGAGGTTTTGGGGCTCAGTTACATTGATCAATGAGATTGCTTAATATCTCCTTTTTCCTAATATTTATGGCAGGTATGCAATTCCTTATTCACATGTTCAAGTTAGCAAGTAGCATTTTTCATTGTATTTTCCAATATTTTTCCATATGCTTGAGGCATTATACCATTATCTAAGTTTGATGTGCAGCCTTATCCTTGTATAGTATGTATTTTTTTGGCTTGCACTCAGAATATATATATTAGTGCTCACTTCAGTTATCCTATTCAGTTATATGTAGTTTTTTTCTGAATGTGAACATAGCTCCGCCCCTTTCGGCCATGTTTTTTCCATTTCCTATATAAGACAGTCCTTGGTTACCCCTCTCCACCCACAGCAGTTTTTAATTGCAATGAGATGACACACAGTTAGGGTCACAGAGCTAGGGACCCCAATATAGAGATATACCTTGACGAGGTCTTGGGGCTCAGTTACATTGATCAATGCGATTGCTAAATATCTCCTTTTTCCTAATATTCATGGCAGGTATGCAATTCATTATTCACATGTTCAAGTTAGCAAGTAGCATTTTTCATTGTATTTTCCAATATTTTTCCATATGCTTGAGGCATTATACCATTATCTAAGTTTGATGTGCAGCATTATCCTTGTATAGTATGTATTTTTTTGGCTTGCACTCAGAATATATATATTAGTGCTCACTTCAGTTATCCTATTCAGTTATATGTAGTTTTTTTCTGAATGGGAACACAGTTCCGCCCCTTTCGGCCATGTTTTTTCCATCTCCTATATAAGACAGTCCTTGGTTACCCCTCTCCACCTACAGCAGTTTTTAATTGCAATGAGATGACACACAGTTAGGGTCACAGAGCTAGGGACCCCAATATAGAGATATACCTTGACGAGATTTTGGGGCTCAGTTACATTGATCAATGCGATTGCTAAATATCTCCTTTTTCCTAATATTCATGGCAGGTATGCAATTCATTATTCACATGTTCAAGTTAGCAAGTAGCATTTTTCATTGTATTTTCCAATATTTTTCCATATGCTTGAGGCATTATACCATTATCTAAGTTTGATGTATTCCAATAGTGTCCAACAAATTATGTTTGCGTGACATTATTGCATAATAAAGTATGGTGTTTTGTATGGGCTAAAGTCCCTGACAATATTGTATATAAAAAAAAATACAGGGTGTTTTGCAAAAGAGAACATACATATATAGGTAAAATAATAATTCTGGACTTATTTTTTCATAACAAATTTGCCATAATTTTATTATTCATGTACATTCAGTATTATTTTTATATTATATATATTTATATATTTTTATAGCAAAAAATCCTGATGTTATAACAATATAGTTATAGCACAAAAGCTTATGGGGACCACAAACACAACCAACCAACCAAAAAACCACAAATGATACCTATGTATGGTCATTTTCTCTTTTGTATTACATATGTGTTTGTGCTTATGTAACCAAGTGTTGACAAACTTTCTTCATGTCAAAATTATACATGACTATGGCTATTTAAACCAAAAAAATCTTTAAACTGATTCCTCACTTGTAGACCAGAAGTGGACACAGTGTTTCTGACACTACCATTGTCTACAAATGGTGCATTTAAAGCAGGCAACTCCTCAATAGCTTCGTCATTGCTTTCATGTAATCTACAGTAATTATGTAACACTACTGTCGATTTAATGACAGCCTTGACGGTGGTTCGTTGGAGTTGTATGATGGTTTGATAAATGCGCCATCCTGAGGCCAAAATGCCAAAGGAACGTTCTACATAGCAACGTGCTGTGGCCAATTTGCTATGAAATAGGGCTTTTGATCTGTCCAGCCCCCTTCTGGGATATGGACGCATCAAATGCCTTGACAATGCAAACCCCTGATCTGCAACCATTACAAAAGGGACAATTGGGCCATTAGTACCAGGCAATGGTCTTGGTGCAGGCAAACTTAAACTATCAGACATTAATCGTCTTGCTAAACGTGAGCTTCTGAAAATGCGTGCATCTGATGCACTGCCATAGGCCCCAATATCCGCAAATAAAAAGCAATAGTTTGTATCTACCATGGCCAAAATAACTACAGAAAAAAACTTATGATAATTAAAATATCTTGATGCAGAGTTTGGTGGTTTCTTCACTCTAATGTGTTTTCCGTCAATGGCACCAATACAATTAGGAAAAGCTGTTTTCTCCAAAAATTCATCTGCAATGTGCATCCATCCCTGTGTTGAAGGTAGCTGCATGACATGATGCCTAAGGGTCTCCCAAAGCACAGTGCAGGTATACAGGATAATCTTGCCAATTGTGGACCTTCCCAATAAGAATTCGAAGTGCAGACTGCTGATGGATTGGCCAGTTGCTAGGTAGCTGAAATAGAATAAAAACATGACATTACTTTGACTATTCATGTAATTTAGATTTCACAACACATATTTGTAACATCCAATGACTGGCGAAATACTGTGTATGTTTTGTTATAATTTCTTTGGTTGGGAAAAGCATATGTAATCTTTACTTTCCATATTGGAAAATTATCTAATTTTGTGTTTAATAAACAATTTTGTTTGAGTTAAGCCTCTTGATTCTTTAATCTTGGTAAATATAGAATGGAAGAAGTGACTTCTCAGTTTTTAATTTGATTTTGCAAAGTGGTTAAGTGATCAAGATAAGGTTTCCACAAATTCGATATTTTTAAATTTAAATATACCTACAAAATGATGCTTAAGCAACTTCACATGTATTTCAATATGACAGATAAAGCATGAGTATACATGTCAACACCTACCGTAAAGTCACCAACAGTCGTTCCTCAGGGGAGATGCTGAGGCTCATAGTGGTGTCCTGATGCTTCAAACGTTGGTACACAAGGCCAAGGATGTTGTCAAATGAATTAATGGTGAGATGGCAGTAGGCTTGGAATTTAGGTGGAAATTTCCGCATTTCCCCATATAAAATATTAAAATGGCCATGTGTTTTCCTGAGCTTCACAAGGGGGTGAATCCACATCCTTTTCTCCAGTGGTGGCTCTTCTTCAATCATATGTCGCCTAACCCCAAATCTCCTAGATATCAACCAGAGCAAATACATGGTTGCTTCATTGGAGAGAGACATTTTGGAGTGTGTCTCATGTGAGAAAGAGCTTTGAAGCCATGTTTTTTAAGGTTTTTTAAGCAAACTAACCAAATTGGGTAGTTAATTGACCAATTTAGCACACCAGGAGCACATTATGAGGGCTAACAAGGTTATTTGTTTGAAAATACGTATAAAAAAAACCGGACGGCACACGGACTGCACACATACGTATTTCATGACAATACGGACATTCCACACGTGCACACGGCTCGCATACGCCATCACACGGATGCCATACGTACCGGAGAAACTCCCCACAAATACGGAACACGCACCCAAAAAACGGACCGTGTCATACGGACGTTTTTTTTGCGGAAGTGTGTTTTAGGCCTAACACTGTTGGATTAGCAATCCTATAATTGTGGCTTTTTCATGTTATATGCGGTGATTCTTTTGGGGAGGTGAAGTTTTTGTATTTGTGAGCTTTATTATAAGCCTTGATTTCAGGGATGATGTGTGTTTTTAGCCATTTTTGGCTTTTTAAGTATTTTTAATCACATGGCTTTAACTGTTTGTCAAACTTTGTTTAATAAAGTTTATATATTCATAATTATTTTTTTGGCTGATCCCTTTGTTTGGCACATTCTTCTTTTTCCCATTATCAATGTCTTTGACAGTGTGCCTAAGGGGATCCTCCTTCATATTTTTGTACTTAAGTGTTATGTCAAGTAATGAGTGCCTTGTTTTTATTAAGGGGTCTGTCATCCTTCTCCAGAAGTCTCGTAGATTTGGTGAGGAGTGTAAAGGGACAGGCCTGAAGGTGAAGGTATTCATAGTAACACCACCAGCATACACACACACACAGAAATCTCAATATACTGTAGTGTTAACAGAGAGAAATTGTGGAACGGGGCTTTCATAGACCGCGCCAGAGATCACTGATGAATTTTTGGATTAATGTAAACTTTTATTTTTGCACAGGTCTACGCGTTTCAGGAGGCTCAGCTCCCTTCCTCAGGACCAACAGGCATAAGATACATCAAATCTGCCGAAGTGTATGTCTACAGAACATATATACACAGTGTGACGTCAAGGAACCTCCCACAGGAAGAAAAAAATCGGCGGGAAAGACGTCTGAAATAACATGGTGTGACGTAATGCAATGAAAAACAAGAAAAATGACATGTATTCATCAAAAACAGTATTAATGCCCTTAAGGTTAAGTAAAGATGGCAATGAAAAAATAATAAAAATAAAAATAAAAAACATATAATAATGAAATAATGTGTCATTATTGAGTAAAAAAATATATAAATATCTCAATGAATGTTTAAGGTACTATAACTGTGGTGAGAAGGTCTAGAACTCGCATCACCCATAGACTCAATGGGGGACACAAGAACAAGTGAGAACAGTCCACACACCCAGACAAGTGTTCAGTATAAGTTTGTGTAAAAATATGGGAGGGAAAGAAAAAGAAATGGAAAAAGAGAGGAATGAGAAAAAAAACAGTAGGGGTATATTTCAATTCAATCTCAATAGGAGTAATCATGTGAAACCAGTGTGGACTTGTAGCCAAAGAAGCAGACAAGACGTGACATGAGTTCATGAGCGTGGGAAAAAACAAAGAGCGCATGCGTCAGTCAAAGTAGTAAGCAGGTGTAATGAGTAAAGCTGAAAGGATGGGGACGGGGTGAATAAAGTTCAACAGAGTGGGAAAAAAGAAGACGGCAAATGTTTCTAAGAAAAAAGTGTGTGGAAAAAAAAATAGGTGATTGTGTGAACAAAAGGACAACCATATATATATATATGTAGAAAAATAATAAAATTCCATAAATCTTAAGTGGATATAAAAAAATGTATATATATTTCTTAAAACCGGTCTAAAGACAAAATTCAAAACATATATGTCTATAAGTGTATATATCAAAAATATACATATATATAAAAATATAAAAAATCCATAAGACTGCAATGTGAAATTGAAAAAATAAATATATAAAAAGAGGGGATGGGGGGTTATTCTTTAGACTATAAAAACACATATATCATGAAACACGAATAAGACCTGGCAGTAAAAACTGGTAGTAAAACTTATTCAGTAAATTGAATAAATATTTTAGTATGTCAATAACAATAATTCATAAATAAATAAAAAACGTCCAATTGAAGCTAAACAGGAATACATAATAAAGGATTAAAAATATAATAAAACCATAAGTAGCCCCTAATAAAACAGATCAGTAATCTCATTAAGACCTCGCGGTTTAAGGGTATCGAGTTTGTAAATCCAAAAGGTTTCTTTTCTGTTAAGAACTTCCATACGGTTAGGGATATAGGGGGGAATTTGTTCGATTGGAGTCACTCTTAGGCCTAAAACACACTTCCACAAAAAAAGTCCGTGTGACACGGTCCGTTTTTCGGGTCTGTGTTCCGTTTTTTTGGGGCGTTTCTCCGGTACGTATGGCATCCGTGTGATGGCTTATGCAAGCCGTGTGTACGTGTAAAATATCCGTGTTTGTGTGTAAAATGCCCGTGTATGTGTACGTGGAATGTCCGTGTGCAATGTCCGTTTGTGTGTTGCACAATGTTATTGATACATGTCGGCTGACAGCAGACAGAGTTGCGCGATGAGAATCAACTCGGGTGAACTTCACCCGACTTCATTTTCATGCCACGGCTCTGTTTGTGTGCCGCGTACTGATTAGCGGTCATCTGTGAAGGATTCACCAGTGACCGCTAATCCCCCGAGTGACAGAAGTGAGCGGCCTTCTCTCATACTTACCACTCCCCGATCACCAGCGCGGCGAGGAACAGCTGTGCAGAGAATACGCGGCAACAATTACTTTGAATATGCCGGCCGCTCATTAATCAATCTCGTATTCCCTGCTTTCCCCACCCACAGACGCCTGTGATTGGTTGCAGTCAGACACGCCCCCCACGCTGAGTGACAGCTGTCTCACTGCACCCAATCACAGCAGCCGGTGGGCGTGTCTATACTGTGCAGGAAAATAAATAAATAAATAATTAAAAAAAACGGCGTGCGGTCCCCACCAATTTTAATACCAGCCAGATAAAGCCATACGGCTGAAGGCTGGTATTCTCAAGATGGGGAGCCCCACATTATGGGGAGCCCCCCAGCCTAACAATATCAGTCAGCAGCCGCCCAGAATTGCCGCATACATTATATGCGACAGTTCTGGGACTGTACCCGGCTCTTCCCGATTTGCCCTGGTGTGTTGGCAAATCGGGGTAATAAGGAGTTTTTGGCAGCCCATAGCTGCCAATAAGTCCTAGATTAATCATGTCAGGCGTCTCCCCGAGATACCTTCCATGATTAATCTGTAAATTACAGTAAATAAACACACACACCCGAACAATCCTTTATTAGAAAAAAAAACACTAACAAATTGCCTTGTTCACCAATTTAAAAAGCCCTCCATGTCCGGCGTACTCCAGGATGGTCCAGCGTCGCTTCCAGCTGTGCTGCATGAAGGTGACCGGAGCTGCAGACGACACATCCGCTCCTGTCAGCGCCACGCAGCCAATGAAGGGAATAGCGCGATCAACTGTATTCAGCATTGGCCTCGAGTAACCTCAGTGACAGCTCAGCTGATTGTGCAGCTGTCTTCATTAGCTGCGTGGAGCTCACAGGAGCGGATGTGTCTTCTGCAGCTCCAGTCACCTTCATGCAGCACAGCTGGAAGCGACGTTGGACCATCCTGGATTACGCCGGACATGAAGGGCTTTTTCGGGCTTATTTAATTGGTGAACAAGGCAATTTGTTTGTGTTTTTTTTTTCTAATAAAGGATTGTTCGGGTGTGTGTGTTTATTTACTGTAATTTACAGATTAATCATGGAAGGTATCTTGGGGAGACGCCTGACATGATTAATCTAGGACTTATTGGCAGCTATGGGCTGCCAAAAACTCCTTATTACCCCGATTTGTCAACGCACCAGGGCAAATCGGGAAGAGCCGGGTACAGCCCCAGAACTGTCGCATATAATGTATGTGGCAATTCTGGGTGGCTGCTGACTGATATTGTTAGGCTGGGGGGCTCCCCATAACATGGGGCTCCCCATCCTGAGAATACCAGCCATCAGCCGTATGGCTTTATCTGGCTGGTATTAAAATTGGGGGGGACCACACGCCGTTTTTTTTAATTATTTATTTATTTATTTTCCTGCACAGTATAGACACACCCACTGGCTATACTGTGATTGGGTGCAGTGAGACAGCTGTCACTCAGCGTGGGGGGCATGTCTGACTGCAACCAATCACAGGCGTCTGTGGGTGGGGAAAGCAGGGAATACGAGATTGATTAATGAGCGGCCAGCATATTCAAAGTAATTGTTGCCGCGTATTCTCTGCACAGCTGTTCCTCTCCGTGCTGGTGATCGGGGAGCGGTATGAGCCGGGGGAAGAAAAAAACCGAGCGCCAATGTAAGTATAACTGGCAACAGCAGAAAAAAAGGTAAGTATACTAACTTTAATTTAAAAAAAACAAAAAATAAGATCGCTAGTGTAAAAACGCACACGCATGAAACGTGCTGAACACGGACATACTGTGTGTGCGGTACGTGCAGGCACGGACCCATAAACTAAAGCGGGTCCGTGCCTGCGTGCTGCCAGCCAAAAACGGACATGTCGTCCGTGTAGAAAAGCGCACACACGTACTTACCACACGGTCACACGTTCCGTGTGATTTTACGTGTGTGTGCCATCTGCCATTGAATAACATGGGTCTCCGTGTGTACGTGTCTCCGGTACGTGCAAATACGTACCGCACACGTACAAATTAAACGGATGTGTGTTGGGGGTCTCAAACTGGATTTTTTGTTGTGGCACAAGGTGACATGTCTGGATAAACCATGCAACATGAAACCGATCTTTATATTGTGCCTGTGTGAATTGATCCGATTATGGAGAGCTTGTACCGTCCTGCCAACATATCTTTTGTCACAGTCGCACTCAATTAAATAAATAACATAATCTGACTGGCAAGTGAGGTGGCTCTTGATGGTGAATTCAACCCCCCCTGGATTGAGGCCAAAATTTGTTCTGTTGTGTTGTATGGAATTACAACATTGACATTTCTTAACACCACATTGCATTGCATTACGTCACACCATGTTATTTCAGACGTCTTTCCCGCCGATTTTTTTCTTCCTGTGGGAGGTTCCTTGACGTCACACTGTGTATATATGTTCTGTAGACATACACTTCGGCAGATTTGATGTATCTTATGCCTGTTGGTCCTGAGGAAGGGAGCTGAGCCTCCTGAAACGCGTAGACCTGTGCAAAAATAAAAGTCTACATTATCCAAGAATTCATCAGTGATCTTTGGCGCGGTCTATGAAAGCCCCATTCCAGAATTTCTCTCTGTTATCAGCCGCTTGGGGTACTGCTGCCGTTGATCCAGATCTATGCTGTTACAGGAGTTGTGCCTTTCACAACCCTGCTTGGAGAGTAGGATTACCCTTTCTTTCACCCCCTGTCTGTCAGGGTAAGACCCTATTGCGCTTCTTTTTCCACAGGTTTCTTTTTGTTTTCCTCTGCGAATATACTGTAGTGTGACGGATCGTAGCAAACGCAACGCTCGCCCATGGCTACCACCCCAGCCACTGCTGCAGCTACACCTGCAAGAAAAATTGACATGCTCCGAATTGGAAAAAAGCAAAGCAGGTAAGTTTATGCAGCATAGGAAAAGCAAAGTGGACATGAGATTTCTATAAATCCAATGCACTTTACTTGAACTGTAAAATGCTGCGTTTTTGACACAGCGAAAATATGCAGCATCAAAAACACAATAAAAACTCATCATGGGCACGTACCCTCATAGAGAAGCTTGTGGACTAAGAGATGCATTGAAATGACATGAGTGTTTTATATGTCCTGACTAGGGATGGGCGGACCCGGACTGTAAAAGTACGATCCGAGCGGTCTCAAAGTTGCCCGGGTGCCACCTGTTTGATCTGGATCTGGCATTTGAGAAATTAAAAAACAAGATAAAGAAAAAATATAAAAAAATAAGAATGAAGTGAGTGATTCATACTTACCGAGGCTCTGCCGCAGCTATACACTGCTCCCGCTCAGCTGTACACTGCTCCTGCGGCCTCCCTGTGCCGCTTATCTTTGGTCATACATATGCACTGCTTTCCCTGCCCACTGGCCGGCCTGGCCTCTGTGATTATTTGCAGTGAGACGTGCCCCCAACCTGTATAACAGCGTCTACCTGCAATCAGTCATCGCACATCACAGCTCATTCATTCACTGCACTCACAGCGAGCAGTCATGTTCTATGGCTGCACGCTGTGACTGAGATGTAGCAATGCAGGAAGGTGGTGTAGATTTGGTGCAGGAATATAGTGTAAACATTTTATCAACAAATCCCTTGGCCCAAAAATACAAAAAAAAGGTTTTTTTTTCTGCCAGGAGGTGCAAATATGGTGCTGAAATCTGGTGTGCACCTCCTGGCAGAAAACCGTGGCAAAAACTGTGGCAAAATATTGAGTAAAAAAACTCTTTTTTTTTGCCAGGAGGTATAGATTGGGTGCAGGAATATAGTGTAAAAATTTCGTCACCAAGTTTGCATCCTTTGGCCCAAAAATGCAAAAAAAAAATTTTCTGCCAGAATGTGCAAATTTGGTGCTGTAATCTGGTGCAGTCGATTTCAGCACCAAATTTGTACCACCTGGCAGAAAACCACGGCAAAAATCCGCAACCAAGACCTTGGCAAAAGAATACATAAAAAAGTGGGGGGGGGGTTACCAGAAAGTGTTGATTGGGTGCAGGAATATGGTGTAAAAATGTAATCGCCAAATTTGAATTTCTTCGCCCAAAAATGTAAAGAAAGTGTTTTTCTCTGCCATGAGGTACAAATTTGGTGTTGAAATCTGGTGTAGACGATTTCTGCACCAAATGTGCACCTTCTGGCAGAAAACCACTGCAAAAAATGTGTCAAAAAATGCTTTTTTTGCCAGGAGGTGTAGATCAGGTGCATGAATATGGTGTAAAACTTTTATCACCAAATTTGCATCTCTTGGCAGAAAAACTGTGTTTTTTTTGTCAGGAGATGCAGGTCTGTAAACTCAGTGACCTCACCTGAGGTCAGGTTACCTGTGATCACAGGTGACTGTGGGAACCTCAAGCTGTGAGAGCAAATGACCTAAGTGAAATCACCGCTCATTGCGGCAGCTGATTCTCTGCATTCATAGCGAGTAGTCATTTTCTATGGCCATTCGCTGTGACTTGGATATAGCAGAGCTGAATCATCGTGGGACTTCGTGTTTATTACGTTGGACCTGCAGGGGTGTTTAGGGGGTTAATAAAGTGGTGAAAGAGGGTGGTTTTTATATTTTATTCCAAATAAAGGATTTTTTTCTGTTTGTTTACTTTCACTTACAGATTAGTGATGTGGGTGTCCTAGATGTTTCCATCACTAACCTGGTGCCTAGTGACAGCTGTGGGCTGTTATTAACAAATATTACCCTAATTGCCACCGCATCAGGGCAATTGGGAAGAGCCAGGTAAAGCGCCGGGCTTGTTGAATCTAATGGATGCGACAATTCCTGGCAGCTGGAGGCTGATATTTTCAGGCTGGGTCTCCCCAGCCTGAGAATACCAGCCCCCAGGTGTTGGCTGGGTATCAAAATTGAAGGGAACTGCATTTCGTTTTTTTAATTATTTATTTAAATAACTTAAAATAAAACAAAAACAAAAAAAAACCTCACATGCGTTCCCTCTTCTTTTGATACACAGCCAAGATAAGCGCAGGGCTGGGGCTGCAGACTGTGGTCATGGGCTTTATCTGTGCTGGGTATCAGAATATGTGGCCAATTATTTTTTTTACTTTTTTACCATGATACTGATGGTAGATGCTAGAGTGTATGGGTTCCTTCCAGGTATGACATAATTTCAACACGCCCCCATAACATGATAGGGTCGTGTTCAAAATGCCATCCGAGGTTGCCAGTAGAGATGAGCGAACCGGTCCCGGTTCGGCTCGAGGTCGGTTCGCCAAACGGAGGTCCCGTTCGAGTTCGGCTCGTCGAACGTTCGACGAACCGAACTCGAGCCAATAGGAAACAATGGCAGGCAATCACAAACACAGAAAAACACCTAGAAAACACCCTCAAAGGTGTCCAAAAGGTGACAAACAACTCACAACACATGGGAAAGTGACAAGGACATATACTCATGCGAAAACAAAAGAGCTGGACAAGGAAAAAGAGGAGGACACACAGATATATGAGTATATGCAAGGAAACATCGATTCCATTATTGTGCAACTTGAGCCCTGCTCATTTTAGGCTTCCAATCTGGATAAATTGCCTGAGCTCGCCACGTACGCCTTGGGGATCTTGTCGTGTCCTGCAGCCAGCGTTCTCTCGGAACCTGTCTTCAGTGCTGCTGGGGGTCTGCTGGCAGATAAGCACATGTGTCTGTCCACTGACAATGTGGACATGGCTCTCAGAGGACTTTTCTTCCCCTGGGTCAGCCAGGGGAGGCGAAAGGCACGCGTATTTTTGAGAGTGCTTCATGCAAAGCATCTTTTTCATTGTGAAAAGGGGCATCAACTGATGTCAGTCAAGAGGGGTGTGTGTGGCCCAATTAGTGTCAACGAGGGAGACTGTGGTTGGAGTCCCCTCGCTGTGTTTCTAAAAGAACCAAGATGAACAAGTCATGGCTCTCAGAGGACTTTTCTTCCCCTGGGTCAGCCAGGGGACGGGAAAGGCACGCGTATTTTTGAGAGTGCTTCATGCAAAGCATCTTTTTCTTTTTCAAAAGGGGGGTCAACCGATGCCAGTCAAGTGGGGTGTGTGTGGCCCAATTAGTGTCAACGAGGGAGACTGTGGTTGGAGTCCCCTCGCTGTGTTTCTAAAAGAACCAAGATGAACAAGTCATGGCTCTCAGAGGACTTTTCTTCCCCTGGGTCAGCCAGGGGACGGGAAAGGCACGCGTATTTTTGAGAGTGTTTCATGCAAAGCATCTTTTTCTTTTTCAAAAGGGGGGTCAACCGATGCCAGTCAAGTGGGGTGTGTGTGGCCCAATAAGTGTCGAGGGAGACTGTGGTTGGAGTCCCCTCGCTGTGTTTTACATGCTTTTAGAAGGGCATGACATGGCTTGGAGGTTGACTTTCAGCATCTGCAAACTGTTGCCTACCAAAATGCTGCCTTTCCAACACCTGTGGTTATAGACAATGAGGAACATACTGATGAAGATGAGACGCAGATACCCGATTGGGATGACAACTTAAATATTCGGTCAGGGCAAGAAGAGGCTCGTTCTGAGGGGGAGGGGAGTGCAAACACAACAATTGATGATGAAGTTCTAGATCCCACCTACTGTCAACCCACAGTCAGACACTCGAGGAGGTCAACAGAGGCGGTGGAGGAGGATGCAACCGACGACGAAGTTACCTTGCGCCTTCCTGGACAGAGTCGGAGCACTGGTAGCACGTCTACAACTGCATCCTCAGCCACCACTCTGCCTCTGAGCATTATTCGGGGTGGATAAACAGGTCGCATGGCCTCTAAGCCTTGCCTAGCCTGGTCCTTTTTTGACATAGAAAAAGATCGCCCAAATTATGTGATCTGTAAAATTTGTCATGGTTCTCTTAGTAGAGGTCAAAACCTCAGCAGTTTGACAACTTCTTCCATGAATCGTCACATGAATAAATATCATATGGCCCGGTGGGAAGCTCACCGTGCTGCAATGCGGCCTAGCGGAGCGAACCATCCACTGCCTGCCCCTTCCAGGGCATCCGCGCGCTCGTCATCTTCTAGGACTGTGGGGACAGCTGTCACACCTGTTTTTCCACACACAACTTCCACCACTGTAACCGCAACAGTCAGTTTGCTTGGTAGGTCGTCAGTTGGTTTGGAAGGGGAAACAAGTGAGTGTGTACAGCTCTCTCAGACATCGATAGCACCAACGTTGGATGAAGGCAACATCATGTCTCCGCCTGCACTTCCCTCACAAACCTGCATTTTTCCAGGGACACCCTACTCAACACCGTCTACACACAGCAGCCAGATCTCTGTCCCTCAGATGTGGTCAAATAAAAGGCCACTTCCTGCGACCCATGACAAAGCGAAGAGGTTGACTCTATCCGTCTGTAAGCTGTTGGCTACCGAAATGCTGCCTTTCCGCCTAGTGGACACACAGGATTTTAGAGACCTTATGTCTGTCGCTGTGATCCAGTACAAGATGCCCAATCACCACTGCTTCTCCAAGAACAGCATGCCCGCGCTACACCAGCATGTTGCACACAACATCACCACTTCCTTGAGAAACTCTGTGTGTGACACGGTGCATTTCAACACAGATACTTGGACCAGTAAGCATAGACAGGGTCAATACATGTCACTGACTGGGCACTGGCAAACTATGGTGAGAGATGGAGAAGGGTCTGCTGTCCAAGTCTTGCCGTCCCCACGAGTTGTTTCAATCCTTCTTCTGTATGTAGAAGTTAATACACTGCTTCTGCCTCTTCAACCTCGTGTGGGTCCTCCACCTTGGCGCAAACCCTGTGTGGTCAGGCCACCCTTCCTTGTAACTGCGCACAAGCACTACCACACACCTCCTTACTATGCTGGCAGCAGAGCTCAATGCCATCAGGCGGTCAAAGTTTTACTTTGAAATGTATGGGAAATGTGAGTCACACCGCTGAGAAGTTGTGGACGGTTAGCTCTGGATACCGAGTTTCATCAATGGTTGTCTCCACTCAACCAGCAGCCAGGGAAGGCCGGGTGCGACAATGATGCAAACATGGGTGCGGCCCTTCGCTGTGACAATGTGACACACATGGCTTGTGTGGTTCACGTGTTGAACCTGGTTGTCCAGCAATTTTTAAAGCACTATCCTGACCCACATGGCCTTCTGCAGAGAGCACGGTGTAACGCCTTCCTTGATCCACACACTCAGATGGGCTGTTAATGATAGGCTACAGGGAAGCCACTCACCAAGCAGGACCCCTAGAACCCTGAAACCCTTTAACCCCTATACAGGGATTAGGAATTACACAGGGCCCAAGGTGATTAATACCTGTGGAAGGCTGCAGTTCCAGAGAATAGTAGTCAGGCAGGGTCAAAACATTAATTGAGGAAGAGGAACAGAATGGGACAGCCAGGACTTAATCAGAAAACAAGCAGAGGTGAAATGCGGATCTGCCAACAAGGTACATAAACAGCAAGCAGGAAAAGTAGTCAGGTAACAAGCACACAAAATCATAAAACTGAACTGGGGGTAAAAGTAACCAGAGGTCATAGCTATGTCTGGCAGTGGTCTGCAGACAGGATGGGCATAAAAAAGGGTGTGGTGTCTTCCCATTGGTTGTAGCTGAATGATGGTATTTCATCTGTGAGATACCCACCAGCTACATTCAGCCAGAGATTCTGCATCTGTCAAGGTAATGCAGCCCAGTGGGTGAGCATAACCTGCGTCCACCTGCGCCGCTGGCATCGACTCCTCTCCCATCATCAGCACTATTCATGAAAGGAACACGTTGTCACCTGGCGACCGGAGTACAAATTGACGGAGCGGACTCCGTTGGTGACTTAACAGCCGTGTGCGGCAATGATGCAAACCTGGCTGCGGGCCATCCTCAGGGCAATGTGACACACGTGCCTTGTATGGCTCACGTGTTGAACCAAATTCTCCAGCAATTTTTAAAACACCATCCCGGCCTACATGGCCTTGTGCAGCGGGCACGCTCGCTATGTGCTCACTTCCATCGTGCGCACACAGCAGCTCAACAACTTTCATCACTCCGGAAGTCTTAGGGTCTGGCAGTTAAACGCCGGAAATGCGATGTTCCGACACGCAGGAATTGGAATCTGCACATGTTGCAGCGTGTGTGGCAGCACCGCAGAGCCCTGCTGAAATACGGTATGACATATAGCCTGGGATAACTTGATCAAGAGGTGGTGCAGATCACGCTGCTGGAGTGGTGTCAGATCAAGGACCTATGCACCCTGCTACACAGTTTACAAATGTCGACGAAGATGTTTAGCACTGGCAATGTCATTCTCAGCGTGACAATTCTGGTCATCTACATGATGGAGCACACTGTAATTATTATTCGGAGTCAGGTGTTGGGACAAGAGGAAGGGGAGGAAGTACAGGAGGAGTCATATGCGGAAGGGATAACAAGATCTACGAGGTCCAGATGGTCAGCGGCACCTATGCGGCATTCATGGTGAGGGAGAGGGATTAACAAGGGCGCATAGTATCAGCAAAAAGTGTTGATGAAAGTGCAGGAGCCCATGAAGAAATGGAGGACGAACTGGCGATGGGCATGGAAGACTCAGCAGATGAGTGAGAGCTTGCTCACATTTTGGTTGTGCGAGTTTGTGGGGAGAGGGCAGAGGAAGGATGCACGATTCTCACCTCTCTGCCACCAACACACCAAGGACTTGGTCCTCCTGGATGCACAAGACACATGAGCGCCTTCTTGCTGCACTACCTACATGACCCTCGGATTGTATGAATTCGAAGTAATCCTGAATACTGGGTTGCCACACTGTTAGATCCCCGTTACAAGACAAAATTTGGCGCACTAATTCCTGCCATAGAAATGGACGCACGTATACAGGAGTATCTGCAGAATGTGGTACGCAATCTTAGATCTACTTTTCCACTAAACACCAGTGCTGCACAGAGTAAATCTCAACGCTTTGTCATGGATAGGAGGAAATGGTCTTTTACTTGTCCACATCGGAGGGACCGAGGGATGGCTGCTGTGCTGAGATGGCGTTGAGTACGGTGTCCCTGCAGAGTTGCACTTTTGGTCATATACCAAAATGAGTTGAAAAAGGACAGATGCTGGTGGAAAGGGGAACAGGTGTGTTGGAAAGGGGAAAAAAAGTTTTGGTCCGTGGATTTGGTGGTTAAGCAACTGTAACATTTGCTGAAGAAACACCATCTGTTACAGTGGGACTGGCAGATTTGGATAAAGTGGTATATACTATGTTACCGCTATATAACGAAAATTAATAAGAAAAGAAAGAGAAAGGTATATATCCCCATCAGCAGTCAGTGTCCACCGTGCTCCCAGATGGAAAAGGAGAGGTTGGCAACTGGAAGGTTTGGTGGAGGATACAGAGCTGTGTGGCTATGAAAGTAATAGTAGCCTGAACGAAGTTAGACACCACTCGGATCTTGAGACTGGGAGCCCTGTTAGCATCACAGGGTCCACACGCCCACCCAGCCCAGGAACTCCCTGTTAACATCACAGGGGCCATTCAGTACGCTGACCGTGTGCGTAGGGGCACACCTGTGGACAGCAGGCGCATCAGCAGCAGCAGGCCTGTTAATGCCACTGGGCTGCACAAGCAGGACTGGTAGGACAGGAGCTGGTCTTAACCGTTCTGCATTACCAACTGTGATGGTGGCCTGCATCGACACCCTATCCCTGCCTACCTCTGTCCTAAAGCCGCAATGGGTTCAACACATGGAGGTGTGCTCTTTCGTAGCATAATAGAAGACTGCGCACCTCCTTGTTGGCTCCAGCCCCTTTTATAACCTGGGTCCGCCCCAAACCAGGGTGAACCACAATGCACCTCCTGGAGACAAAAGTAGAGTGACACGTCATGAGTGGCATAACTAGCGTCCTATTTGGAACCGCAACTTCAATGATGACCTCATGGCTGCCATGACCCAAACACCTCACCAGTCATCGTCTGACCATCAATAATGCGGTGACAAGTCATAGGGGTGGGCCTCTGCAAGCCATTTGGGAGGACACCTGATGCCCTGTGGTCTATATGGAACCCCCACATCAGGGGCAGGGCCAAAGAGTTCATTACCGGACCTAGTCTCTGATGCAGGAAGTGCCTGAGCATGCTCAGTAGCATGAAATACAGTCTCTGAAAAAAGACTATCAGCTTTAGCATGGTGTCTAGGCACAAAACAGGACTTAGACCCGGCACGGAATGCAAGCACCTGTGCAAAGAGGCTTTTCACACTTAGTGTGGGAGCATGCGCTGTATCCCAAAATGAAGACTTAGCGTCAGGAATAACACAGTCAGGCTGAGCATACTCACTAGGCGAAACACTGTAATTATGCTGCAGCTGGGGTAAATCGGCACACGCATGCGCACTAGCTGCCTCTCCACACTTAGACGTGGAGGGGAAATTGCTCTTGGAGATGCTGTCTATGAACAGAAGGAAAAGCTAAAGGAAGCCTGACTTTCTATCCCTCCGAATTATGAAATGCAGCAATGAATTCCATGAGTTTGCTATAACATTAGCGTAGCAAAATGTGCATGAGGGTGTCATGTAGAGGTGCTATAAATAGCTTGTCACCAGTGGGGCACTAATGGAATACAACAGCCAGTTCTATGATGCCACTAAATGGCAGTATTTTTTGCTATCATTATAGCTTATTAAAAACAGAGCAGGAGGGTGTCATGTAGAGGTGCTATAAATAGCTTGTCACCAGTGGGGCACTAATGGAATACAACAGCCAGTTCTATGATGCCACTAAATGGCAGTATTTTTTGCTATCATTATAGCTTATTAAAAACAGAGCAGGAGGGTGTCATGCAGAGGTGCTAGAAATAGCTTGTCACCAGTGGGGCACTAATGGAATACAACAGCCAGTTCTATGATGCCACTAAATGGCAGTATTTTTTGCTATCATTATAGCTTATTAAAAACAGAGCAGGAGGGTGTCATGTAGAGGTGCTATAAATAGCTTGTCACCAGTGGGGCACTAATGGAATACAACAGCCAGTTCTATGATGCCACTAAATGGCAGTATTTTTTGCTATCATTATAGCTTATTAAAAACAGAGCAGGAGGGTGTCATGTAGAGGTGCTATAAATAGCTTGTCACCAGTGGGGCACTAATGGAATACAACAGCCAGTTCTATGATGCCACTAAATGGCAGTATTTTTTGCTATCATTATAGCTTATTAAAAACAGAGCAGGAGGGTGTCATGCAGAGGTGCTAGAAATATCTTGTCACCAGTGGGGCACTAATGGAATACAACAGCCAGTTCTATGATGCCACTAAATGGCAGTATTTTGTGCTATCATTATAGCTTATTAAAAACAGAGCAGGAGGGTGTCATGCAGAGGTTCTGCACATAGATTTGCAGTAGTGTGAATAGACAAAAGTCCAATAGCCACGTTTAGGATGCCACTAGGTACACTGAGTGTTTGCTAGTATAATGGCTTAGTTTAAAAAAGTTGGAGTGTGCAATGCAGGCAGACGTGCTGCAAATATCTTTACAATAGTGTGAATAGACAAAAGTACAATAGCCACGTTTAGGATGCCACTAGGTACACTCAGTGTTTGCTAGTATAATGGCTTAGTTATAATGAGTTGGAGTGTGCAATGCAGGCCGACGTGCTGCAAATATCTTTACAATAGTGTGAATAGACAAAAGTCCAATAGCCACTTTTAGGATGCCACTAGGTACACTGAGTGTTTGCTAGTATAATGGCTTAGTTTAAAAAAGTTGGAGTGTGCAATGCAGGCAGACGTGCTGCAAATATCTTTACAATAGTGTGAATAGACAAAAGTCCAATAGCCACGTTTAGGATGCCACTAGGTACACTGAGTGTTTGCTAGTATAATGGCTTAGTTTAAAAAAGTTGGAGTGTGCAATGCAGGCAGACGTGCTGCAAATATCTTTACAATAGTGTGAATAGACAAAAGTACAATATCCACGTTTAGGATGCCACTAGGTACACTGAGTGTTTGCTAGTATAATGGCTTAGTTATAATGAGTTGGAGTGTGCAATGCAGGCAGACATGCTGCAAATATCTTTACAATAGTGTGAATAGACAAAAGTACAATAGCCACGTTTAGGATGCCACTAGGTACACTGAGTGTTTGCTAGTATAATGGCTTAGTTATAATGAGTTGGAGTGTGCAATGCAGGCAGACATGCTGCAAATATATTTACAATAGTGTGAATAGACAAAAGTCCAATATCCACGTTTAGGATGCCACTAGGTACACTGAGTGTTTGCTAGTATAATGGCTTAGTTTAAAAAAGTTGGAGTGTGCAATGCAGGCAGACGTGCTGCAAATATCTTTACAATAGTGTGAATAGACAAAAGTCCAATAGCCACGTTTAGGATGCCACTAGGTACACTGAGTGTTTGCTAGTATAATGGCTTAGTTTAAAAAAGTTGGAGTGTGCAATGCAGGCAGACGTGCTGCAAATATCTTTACAATAGTGTGAATAGACAAAAGTCCAATAGCCACGTTTAGGATGCCACTAGGTACACTGAGTGTTTGCTAGTATAATGGCTTAGTTTAAAAAAGTTGGAGTGTGCAATGCAGGCAGACGTGCTGCAAATATCTTTACAATAGTGTGAATAGACAAAAGTCCAATAGCCACTTTTAGGATGCCACTAGGTACACTGAGTGTTTGCTAGTATAATGGCTTAGTTATAATGAGTTGGAGTGTGCAATGCAGGCAGACATGCTGCAAATATCTTTACAATAGTGTGAATAGACAAAAGTCCAATAGCCACTTTTAGGATGCCACTAGGTACACTGAGTGTTTGTTAGTATAATGGCTTAGTTATAATGAGTTGGAGTGTGCAATGCAGGCAGACATGCTGCAAATATCTTTACAATAGTGTGAATAGACAAAAGTCCAATGTCCACGTTTAGGATGCCACTAGATACACTTAGTGTTTGCTAGTATAATGGCTTAGTTTAAAAAAGTTGGAGTGTGCAATGCAGGCAGACGTGCTGCAAATATCTTTACAATAGTGTGAATAGACAAAAGTCCAATAGCCACGTTTAGGATGCCACTAGGTACACTGAGTGTTTGCTAGTATAATGGCTTAGTTATAATGAGTTGGAGTGTGCAATGCAGGCAGACATGCTGCAAATATCTTTACAATAGTGTGAATAGACAAAAGTCCAATATCCACGTTTAGGATGCCACTAGGTACACTGAGTGTTTGCTAGTATAATGGCTTAGTTTAAAAAAGTTGGAGTGTGCAATGCAGGCAGACGTGCTGCAAATATCTTTACAATAGTGTGAATAGACAAAAGTCCAATATCCACGTTTAGGATGCCACTAGGTACACTGAGTGTTTGCTAGTATAATGGCTTAGTTTAAAAAAGTTGGAGTGTGCAATGCAGGCAGACGTGCTGCAAATATCTTTACAATAGTGTGAATAGACAAAAGTACAATATCCACGTTTAGGATGCCACTAGGTACACTGAGTGTTTGCTAGTATAATGGCTTAGTTATAATGAGTTGGAGTGTGCAATGCAGGCAGACATGCTGCAAATATCTTTACAATAGTGTGAATAGACAAAAGTACATTAGCCACGTTTAGGATGCCACTAGGTACACTGAGTGTTTGCTAGTATAATGGCTTAGTTATAATGAGTTGGAGTGTGCAATGCAGGCAGACATGCTGCAAATATCTTTACAATAGTGTGAATAGACAAAAGTCCAATAGCCACGTTTAGGATGCCACTAGGTACACTGAGTGTTTGCTAGTATAATGGCTTAGTTTAAAAAAGTTGGAGTGTGCAATGCAGGCAGACGTGCTGCAAATATCTTTACAATAGTGTGAATAGACAAAAGTCCAATAGCCACGTTTAGGATGCCACTAGGTACACTGAGTGTTTGCTAGTATAATGGCTTAGTTTAAAAAAGTTGGAGTGTGCAATGCAGGCAGAAGTGCTGCAAATATCTTTACAATAGTGTGAATAGACAAAAGTCCAATAGCCACGTTTAGGATGCCACTAGGTACACTGAGTGTTTGCTAGTATAATGGCTTAGTTTAAAAAAGTTGGAGTGTGCAATGCAGGCAGACGTGCTGCAAATATCTTTACAATAGTGTGAATAGACAAAAGTACAATAGCCACTTTTAGGATGCCACTAGGTACACTGAGTGTTTGCTAGTATAATGGCTTAGTTATAATGAGTTGGAGTGTGCAATGCAGGCAGACATGCTGCAAATATCTTTACAATAGTGTGAATAGACAAAAGTCCAATGTCCACGTTTAGGATGCCACTAGGTACACTGAGTGTTTGCTAGTATAATGGCTTAGTTTAAAAAAGTTGGAGTGTGCAATGCAGGCAGACGTGCTGCAAATATCTTTACAATAGTGTGAATAGACAAAAGTCCAATATCCACGTTTAGGATGCCACTAGGTACACTGAGTGTTTGCTAGTATAATGGCTTAGTTTAAAAAAGTTGGAGTGTGCAATGCAGGCAGACGTGCTGCAAATATCTTTACAATAGTGTGAATAGACAAAAGTCCAATATCCACGTTTAGGATGCCACTAGGTACACTCAGTGTTTGCTAGTATAATGGCTTAGTTTAAAAAAGTTGGAGTGTGCAATGCAGGCAGACGTGCTGCAAATATCTTTACAATAGTGTGAATAGACAAAAGTCCAATAGCCACTTTTAGGATGCCACTAGGTACACTGAGTGTTTGCTAGTATAATGGCTTAGTTATAATGAGTTGGAGTGTGCAATGCAGGCAGACATGCTGCAAATATCTTTACAATAGTGTGAATAGACAAAAGTCCAATAGCCACTTTTAGGATGCCACTAGGTACACTGAGTGTTTGTTAGTATAATGGCTTAGTTATAATGAGTTGGAGTGTGCAATGCAGGCAGACATGCTGCAAATATCTTTACAATAGTGTGAATAGACAAAAGTCCAATATCCACGTTTAGGATGCCACTAGGTACACTGAGTGTTTGCTAGTATAATGGCTTAGTTTAAAAAAGTTGGAGTGTGCAATGCAGGCAGACGTGCTGCAAATATCTTTACAATAGTGTGAATAGACAAAAGTCCAATATCCACGTTTAGGATGCCACTAGGTACACTGAGTGTTTGCTAGTATAATGGCTTAGTTTAAAAAAGTTGGAGTGTGCAATGCAGGCAGACGTGCTGCAAATATCTTTACAATAGTGTGAATAGACAAAAGTACAATAGCCACGTTTAGGATGCCACTAGGTACACTCAGTGTTTGCTAGTATAATGGCTTAGTTATAATGAGTTGGAGTGTGCAATGCAGGCAGACGTGCTGCAAATATCTTTACAATAGTGTGAATAGACAAAAGTCCAATAGCCACTTTTAGGATGCCACTAGGTACACTGAGTGTTTGCTAGTATAATGGCTTAGTTTAAAAAAGTTGGAGTGTGCAATGCAGGCAGACGTGCTGCAAATATCTTTACAATAGTGTGAATAGACAAAAGTCCAATAGCCACGTTTAGGATGCCACTAGGTACACTGAGTGTTTGCTAGTATAATGGCTTAGTTTAAAAAAGTTGGAGTGTGCAATGCAGGCAGACGTGCTGCAAATATCTTTACAATAGTGTGAATAGACAAAAGTACAATATCCACGTTTAGGATGCCACTAGGTACACTGAGTGTTTGCTAGTATAATGGCTTAGTTATAATGAGTTGGAGTGTGCAATGCAGGCAGACATGCTGCAAATATCTTTACAATAGTGTGAATAGACAAAAGTACATTAGCCACGTTTAGGATGCCACTAGGTACACTGAGTGTTTGCTAGTATAATGGCTTAGTTATAATGAGTTGGAGTGTGCAATGCAGGCAGACATGCTGCAAATATCTTTACAATAGTGTGAATAGACAAAAGTCCAATAGCCACGTTTAGGATGCCACTAGGTACACTGAGTGTTTGCTAGTATAATGGCTTAGTTTAAAAAAGTTGGAGTGTGCAATGCAGGCAGAAGTGCTGCAAATATCTTTACAATAGTGTGAATAGACAAAAGTCCAATAGCCACGTTTAGGATGCCACTAGGTACACTGAGTGTTTGCTAGTATAATGGCTTAGTTTAAAAAAGTTGGAGTGTGCAATGCAGGCAGACGTGCTGCAAATATCTTTACAATAGTGTGAATAGACAAAAGTACAATAGCCACTTTTAGGATGCCACTAGGTACACTGAGTGTTTGCTAGTATAATGGCTTAGTTATAATGAGTTGGAGTGTGCAATGCAGGCAGACATGCTGCAAATATCTTTACAATAGTGTGAATAGACAAAAGTCCAATGTCCACGTTTAGGATGCCACTAGGTACACTGAGTGTTTGCTAGTATAATGGCTTAGTTTAAAAAAGTTGGAGTGTGCAATGCAGGCAGACGTGCTGCAAATATCTTTACAATAGTGTGAATAGACAAAAGTCCAATATCCACGTTTAGGATGCCACTAGGTACACTGAGTGTTTGCTAGTATAATGGCTTAGTTTAAAAAAGTTGGAGTGTGCAATGCAGGCAGACGTGCTGCAAATATCTTTACAATAGTGTGAATAGACAAAAGTCCAATATCCACGTTTAGGATGCCACTAGGTACACTGACTGTTTGCTAGTATAATGGCTTAGTTATAATGAGTTGGAGTGTGCAATGCAGGCAGACATGCTGCAAATATCTTTACAATAGTGTGAATAGACAAAAGTCCAATATCCACGTTTAGGATGCCACTAGGTACACTGAGTGTTTGCTAGTATAATGGCTTAGTTTAAAAAAGTTGGAGTGTGCAATGCAGGCAGACGTGCTGCAAATATCTTTACAATAGTGTGAATAGACAAAAGTCCAATAGCCACGTTTAGGATGCCACTAGGTACACTGAGTGTTTGCTAGTATAATGGCTTAGTTTAAAAAAGTTGGAGTGTGCAATGCAGGCAGACGTGCTGCAAATATCTTTACAATAGTGTGAATAGACAAAAGTACAATAGCCACGTTTAGGATGCCACTAGGTACACTGACTGTTTGCTAGTATAATGGCTTAGTTATAATGAGTTGGAGTGTGCAATGCAGGCAGACATGCTGCAAATATCTTTACAATAGTGTGAATAGACAAAAGTACAATAGCCACGTTTAGGATGCCACTAGGTACACTGAGTGTTTGCTAGTATAATGGCTTAGTTATAATGAGTTGGAGTGTGCAATGCAGGCAGACATGCTGCAAATATCTTTACAATAGTGTGAATAGACAAAAGTCCAATAGCCACGTTTAGGATGCCACTAGGTACACTGACTGTTTGCTAGTATAATGGCTTAGTTATAATGAGTTGGAGTGTGCAATGCAGGCAGACATGCTGCAAATATCTTTACAATAGTGTGAATAGACAAAAGTCCAATATCCACGTTTAGGATGCCACTAGGTACACTGAGTGTTTGCTAGTATAATGGCTTAGTTTAAAAAAGTTGGAGTGTGCAATGCAGGCAGACGTGCTGCAAATATCTTTACAATAGTGTGAATAGACAAAAGTCCAATAGCCACGTTTAGGATGCCACTAGGTACACTGAGTGTTTGCTAGTATAATGGCTTAGTTTAAAAAAGTTGGAGTGTGCAATGCAGGCAGACGTGCTGCAAATATCTTTACAATAGTGTGAATAGACAAAAGTACAATAGCCACGTTTAGGATGCCACTAGGTACACTGACTGTTTGCTAGTATAATGGCTTAGTTATAATGAGTTGGAGTGTGCAATGCAGGCAGACATGCTGCAAATATCTTTACAATAGTGTGAATAGACAAAAGTACAATAGCCACGTTTAGGATGCCACTAGGTACACTGAGTGTTTGCTAGTATAATGGCTTAGTTATAATGAGTTGGAGTGTGCAATGCAGGCAGACATGCTGCAAATATCTTTACAATAGTGTGAATAGACAAAAGTCCAATAGCCACGTTTAGGATGCCACTAGGTACACTGAGTGTTTGCTAGTATAATGGCTTAGTTTAAAAAAGTTGGAGTGTGCAATGCAGGCAGACGTGCTGCAAATATCTTTACAATAGTGTGAATAGACAAAAGTCCAATAGCCACGTTTAGGATGCCACTAGGTACACTCAGTGTTTGCTAGTATAATGGCTTAGTTTAAAAAAGTTGGAGTGTGCAATGCAGGCAGACGTGCTGCAAATATCTTTACAATAGTGTGAATAGACAAAAGTACAATAGCCACGTTTAGGATGCCACTAGGTACTCTGACTGTTTGCTAGTATAATGGCTTAGTTATAATGAGTTGGAGTGTGCAATGCAGGCAGACATGCTGCAAATATCTTTACAATAGTGTGAATAGACAAAAGTACAATAGCCACGTTTAGGATGCCACTAGGTACACTGAGTGTTTGCTAGTATAATGGCTTAGTTATAATGAGTTGGAGTGTGCAATGGAGGCAGACGCGCTCTGCAAATGTCTTTGCACTAGTGGGACTATAGCAAAGTCCAATAGCCACGTATAGGATGTCACTAGGTACACTGAGTGTTTGCTAGTATAATGGCTTAGTTATAATGAGTTGGAGTGTGCAATGCAGGCAGACGCGCTCTGCAAATGTCTTTGCACTAGTGGGACTATAGCAAAGTCCAATAGCCACGTATAGGATGCCACTAGGTACACTGAGTGTTTGCTAGTATAATGGCTTAGTTATAATGATTTGGAGTGTGCAATGCAGGCAGACGCGCTCTGCAAATGTCTTTGCACTAGTGGGACTATAGCAAAGTCCAATAGCCACGTATAGGATGCCACTAGGTACACTGAGTGTTTGCTAGTATAATGGCTTAGTTATAATGAGTTGGAGTGTGCAATGCAGGCAGACGCGCTCTGCAAATGTCTTTGCACTAGTGGGACTATAGCAAAGTCCAATAGCCACGTATAGGATGCCACTAGGTACACTGAGTGTTTGCTAGTATAATGGCTTAGTTATAATGAGTTGGAGTGTGCAGAGGATAGGAGGGTACAGTGCCAGGATTGTGGGGCTCTGGGTAGAGGAATGGAAGCCTGCCTTTCTATTCCCTCCTAATGGTGAAATGCAGCGACGAAATCCCTGACCTTGGCTACACAGACGCTGTCTCTGTTTTCAGGACCTGTCACCTATGGCTCTCTGACCCTGCCGGTTTGAGCCCTTAAAAGGACTGCTAGAAAGTGCTCTCCCTAAGCTGTCTAACGCTGTGTATGGAGCGCATAGAGCTGTATCAGCGATAGGACTCAGGAGGACGGAGCTGCGACAGTGATGTCTGACACCAAAGACGCAGAAGAGATAATGGCGTCCTGGAGGAAAATGTCCGGTTTTATAATGCAGGGACATGTGACATGGACATCCTATCACACATGCCGTTGCTTCTCTGGCTAAAAGTCCACTTAGCTGTGTGTGTGTCTGGGATTGGCTGACATGCTGGCCCGCCCCACTACACGCGCGCGCTTAGGGAAGGAAGACAAGGAAAAAAAAAAAAAAAATGGCGATCGCCATTATAGAAACAGCAGTGATCTGAAGGCGCTGTTCACGCACACTATACACTGAAATGTCATAATAGTGTGATTCACAGAGTGACTTACACTATTACAGCAGAAACCAAGCTAGGATTTAGCTGGTTTTTTGCTGCTAGAACCGTTCTCGTACGTTTCTAGAACTATCGAGCTTTTGCAAAAAGCTCGAGTTCTAGTTCGATCTAGAACAGGCCCCAAAATCACTCGAGCCTAGAACTGGAGAACCTCGAACCACGAACCGCGCTCAACTCTAGTTGCCAGCCAGAATAAACATTTTTTTTCTAAGTCCACATGGGCATGGAGTTGTTTATAATAGAAGTGGAAGTATGTGGGTAAGATCCCCCTTGCATGATTACTATGGACGAGAGGAAGTATCGCAACGCCCAGCAACCGAGTCATGTTCACTAACCTCGAATGGTCATTCTAGGCTCATGGTAGATGCTAGACTGTATGGGATTCTTCAGTTACACTGCTCTCCTCGCCCACCGGCCATCCTGGTGCCTGTGATTGGATGCAATCAGCTGACAATCAGGGTGGGGGCGCGTCTGACTGTATGTCTGACTGTAATTAGAGGCCCAAGAAGTGAATACAAGGCCTGGGAGCAGTGTACAGCCATGCTGGAGCCTTGGTAAGTACAGCGTGCCTGCTCTTATCCCCCTATCCCTTCTACCATCATTTTTATTCTCTGTGTTCTGATCCCCATAGGCTTATATGGGGCCTGGATTCCGGACCATATCCAGATTTTTTTAAAACGTGAACAGGAACCCGCTTTTCCCGGGTATCTGCACGTCCACCCAGCTGTAGTCCTGACTGTGATGCAACACCTGAGACTAAATACATAGATAAACTTCTGTGATTGACAGTACAAAGGTTGTTGAGTGCTTTCAGAGTGAGTGGCACAGTGGTAGGCTGCAGCACTCTGAATGTCAGCTAAGGGAAAAGGCGGTGATTTCTGAGAAAGGGGCGTATTTTATGCCTATGTAACAGGGGTGTGGAAGTATTTGTGATTATTTCTTTATTAAAATATTTATTAATTAATTGCTTGATTAAATAATTTGTTTTATTACATATTGGGGGAGGGATGATTACTGCAATGTAACAAATGAAGAACTATGACCACCAAAAATGAAAAATATAATTGAAGCAGCTGGTTATTAACCCTTACTGATATAATATGAGCCCCTACAGACATCGCAGGGGCCTAATGTGGTCATGTTAGCCTCTACAAAAGTCTCATGTATGTGTAACGGGGGGCCAGGGGCGCCTCCAGGCTTGTAGTCGTGGCCCTTGCTATCAGGCTTACCCCTGGTTCCGCCGTCACTTTGTGGACAGGAGATGTCATGGCGGGGCAGACTGCGGTGGTGGTGAAGGTGTTGTCCGGCGCACAAACACTTTCCAGGCGTGGTTCAATGCAAATAACAAACATTCTTTATTCTTCACATATCTTCACACGAGGCAGTAAAAGGTGATGTTACGCTTTCTTTAGCTGGGGAAAACCTGTCCTTGCGTCCCCTCCAGTGGGGATGTGCCTGGCTACTCTTCTTCACCCGGCTCCCACTTCTGGCTACCCACAGCCCGGACCCACACCGGTACTGCTTCACCCTATGAGGTTCCGCCCGCTCCTGTTCTCTCCGGCTTCCCTGTTCTTCAGCTCCCACACTCTGCCCCGACTCTGCTGCTCCGCTCCCGTCCCCGAGACAACTGCCTTCTAAGCTCACACTTTTTCTACAACAACTATTTCCCTCCCCTTTCTCCTGCCGGCTCCTCCCTTCCACTGTGGTGACAGCCGTCCCACCCGGCCACTAGGGGGTACCCTAACCCAATATACATGCAATATAATAAAAACATTTTTATTAACAACATTGACATTTCCGGGCTCCTATGTAAGGGGTCTGCCCACCCCCTACATATGTACAGAAGTATTAGTTCTAGAGTTGAGCGCGGTTCGTGGTTCGTGGTTCTCCAGTTCGCGGCTCGAGTGATTTTGGGGCATGTTCTAGATCGAACTAGAACTCGAGCTTTTTGCAAAAGCTCGGTAGTTCTAGAAACGTTCGAGAACGGTTCTAGCAGCCAAAAAACAGCTAAATCATAGCTTGGTTTCTGCTGTAATAGTGTAAGTCACTCTGTGAATCAAACTATTATCACATTTCAGTGTATAGTGTGCGTGAACAGCGCCTTCAGATCACTGCTGTTTCTATAATGGCGATCGCCATTTTTTTTTTTTTTTTTTTCTTGTCTTCCTTCCCTAAGCGCGCGCGTCTTGTGGGGCGGGCCAGCATGTCAGCCAATCCCAGACACACACACAGCTAAGTGGACTTTGAGCCAGAGAAGCAACGGCATGTGTGATAGGATCTGCATGTCACATGTCCCTGCATTATAAAACCGGACATTTTCTTCACGGACGCCATTATCTGCCTTCTGCGTCTTTGGTGTCAGACATCACTGTCGCAGCTCCGTCTTCCTGAGTCCTATAGCCGATACAGCTGTATGCGCTGCATACACAGCGTTAGACAGCTTAGGGAGAGCACTTTATAGCAGTCCTTTTAAGGGCTCCAACCGGCAGGGTCAGAGAGCCATAGGTGACAGGTCCTGCAAACAGCAACAGCGTCTGTGTAGCCCAGGTCAGGGATTTCCTACCTGCATTTCACCATTAGGAGGGAATAGAAAGGCAGTCTTCCATTCCTCTACCCAGAGCACCACAATCCTGCCACTGTACCCTCTTGTCCTCTGCACACTCCAACTGATAACTAAGCCATTATACTAGCAAACACTCAGTGTACCTAGTGGCATCCTATACGTGGCTATTGGACTTTGCTATAGTCCCACTAGTGCAAAGACATTTGCAGAGCGCGTCTGCCTGCGTTGCACACTACAACTCATTCTAACCAAGCCATTATACTAGCAAACACTCAGTGTACCTAGTGGCATCCTATACGTGGCTATTGGACTTTGCTATAGTCCCACTAGTGCAAAGACATTTGCAGAGCGCGTCTGCCTGCGTTGCACACTACAACTCATTCTAACCAAGCCATTATACTAGCAAACACTCAGTGTACCTAGTGGCATCCTATACGTGGCTATTGGACTTTGCTATAGTCCCACTAGTGCAAAGACATTTGCAGAGCGCGTCTGCCTGCGTTGCACACTACAACTCATTCTAACCAAGCCATTATACTAGCAAACACTCAGTGTACCTAGTGGCATCCTATACGTGGCTATTGGACTTTGCTATAGTCCCACTAGTGCAAAGACATTTGCAGAGCGCGTCTGCCTGCGTTGCACACTACAACTCATTCTAACCAAGCCATTATACTAGCAAACACTCAGTGTACCTAGTGGCATCCTATACGTGGCTATTGGACTTTGCTATAGTCCCACTAGTGCAAAGACATTTGCAGAGCGCGTCTGCCTGCGTTGCACACTACAACTCATTCTAACCAAGCCATTATACTAGCAAACACTCAGTGTACCTAGTGGCATCCTATACGTGGCTATTGGACTTTGCTATAGTCCCACTAGTGCAAAGACATTTGCAGAGCGCGTCTGCCTGCGTTGCACACTACAACTCATTCTAACCAAGCCATTATACTAGCAAACACTCAGTGTACCTAGTGGCATCCTATACGTGGCTATTGGACTTTGCTATAGTCCCACTAGTGCAAAGACATTTGCAGAGCGCGTCTGCCTGCGTTGCACACTACAACTCATTCTAACCAAGCCATTATACTAGCAAACACTCAGTGTACCTAGTGGCATCCTATACGTGGCTATTGGACTTTGCTATAGTCCCACTAGTGCAAAGACATTTGCAGAGCGCGTCTGCCTGCGTTGCACACTACAACTCATTCTAACCAAGCCATTATACTAGCAAACACTCAGTGTACCTAGTGGCATCCTATACGTGGCTATTGGACTTTGCTATAGTCCCACTAGTGCAAAGACATTTGCAGAGCGCGTCTGCCTGCGTTGCACACTACAACTCATTCTAACCAAGCCATTATACTAGCAAACACTCAGTGTACCTAGTGGCATCCTATACGTGGCTATTGGACTTTGCTATAGTCCCACTAGTGCAAAGACATTTGCAGAGCGCGTCTGCCTGCGTTGCACACTACAACTCATTCTAACCAAGCCATTATACTAGCAAACACTCAGTGTACCTAGTGGCATCCTATACGTGGCTATTGGACTTTGCTATAGTCCCACTAGTGCAAAGACATTTGCAGAGCGCGTCTGCCTGCGTTGCACACTACAACTCATTCTAACCAAGCCATTATACTAGCAAACACTCAGTGTACCTAGTGGCATCCTATACGTGGCTATTGGACTTTGCTATAGTCCCACTAGTGCAAAGACATTTGCAGAGCGCGTCTGCCTGCGTTGCACACTACAACTCATTCTAACCAAGCCATTATACTAGCAAACACTCAGTGTACCTAGTGGCATCCTATACGTGGCTATTGGACTTTGCTATAGTCCCACTAGTGCAAAGACATTTGCAGAGCGCGTCTGCCTGCGTTGCACACTACAACTCATTCTAACCAAGCCATTATACTAGCAAACACTCAGTGTACCTAGTGGCATCCTATACGTGGCTATTGGACTTTGCTATAGTCCCACTAGTGCAAAGACATTTGCAGAGCGCGTCTGCCTGCGTTGCACACTACAACTCATTCTAACCAAGCCATTATACTAGCAAACACTCAGTGTACCTAGTGGCATCCTATACGTGGCTATTGGACTTTGCTATAGTCCCACTAGTGCAAAGACATTTGCAGAGCGCGTCTGCCTGCGTTGCACACTACAACTCATTCTAACCAAGCCATTATACTAGCAAACACTCAGTGTACCTAGTGGCATCCTATACGTGGCTATTGGACTTTGCTATAGTCCCACTAGTGCAAAGACATTTGCAGAGCGCGTCTGCCTGCGTTGCACACTACAACTCATTCTAACCAAGCCATTATACTAGCAAACACTCAGTGTACCTAGTGGCATCCTATACGTGGCTATTGGACTTTGCTATAGTCCCACTAGTGCAAAGACATTTGCAGAGCGCGTCTGCCTGCGTTGCACACTACAACTCATTCTAACCAAGCCATTATACTAGCAAACACTCAGTGTACCTAGTGGCATCCTATACGTGGCTATTGGACTTTGCTATAGTCCCACTAGTGCAAAGACATTTGCAGAGCGCGTCTGCCTGCGTTGCACACTACAACTCATTCTAACCAAGCCATTATACTAGCAAACACTCAGTGTACCTAGTGGCATCCTATACGTGGCTATTGGACTTTGCTATAGTCCCACTAGTGCAAAGACATTTGCAGAGCGCGTCTGCCTGCGTTGCACACTACAACTCATTCTAACCAAGCCATTATACTAGCAAACACTCAGTGTACCTAGTGGCATCCTATACGTGGCTATTGGACTTTGCTATAGTCCCACTAGTGCAAAGACATTTGCAGAGCGCGTCTGCCTGCGTTGCACACTACAACTCATTCTAACCAAGCCATTATACTAGCAAACACTCAGTGTACCTAGTGGCATCCTATACGTGGCTATTGGACTTTGCTATAGTCCCACTAGTGCAAAGACATTTGCAGAGCGCGTCTGCCTGCGTTGCACACTACAACTCATTCTAACCAAGCCATTATAGTAGCAAACACTCAGTGTACCTAGTGGCATCCTATACGTGGCTATTGGACTTTGCTATAGTCCCACTAGTGCAAAGACATTTGCAGAGCGCGTCTGCCTGCGTTGCACACTACAACTCATTCTAACCAAGCCATTATACTAGCAAACACTCAGTGTACCTAGTGGCATCCTATACGTGGCTATTGGACTTTGCTATAGTCCCACTAGTGCAAAGACATTTGCAGCACGTCTGCCTGCGTTGCACACTCCAACTAATTATAACTAAGTTGCATTGTCAGGGATATTTATTCTTTATTATTCTGCTGTTAATAAAGCTAGACCACCACTGCAATCTTCACCACCTCTCAATTTTTACTACCACATTTTCAGTCCACAATCTTGTCGCAATCAACATGAGTGGCAAAATGACAGATGCTGGTGGAAAGGGGAAGAGGCGTGGTGGAAAAGGCAAAAAAGGTTTTGTCCGTGGGGAAGGTGGCAAAGCTCCATTATCATCTGCTGAAGATAGACCATCTACCAGCAAAAGTAAGATGTCTACTACTTACCGTGGACAATCCGATGTGCTCCCTTTTTTACGGACACGAACAACAGGAAGAAAGGTAGATGATGGGCAAAAAAGGAAAATGCTTGAATGGATCTCAAGTGGTCCAACAAGTGCCCTCTCAGCCACTTCAAGTACCGCATCCAAAAAACACCAGTCCTCTGAGTTGTCATCCCAATCACACTTGATTTCTCCCAGCTCTGAAGTCTCCATCAGCCCTGCACAGTATGGTGGAACTGAGATGGCTGAGTCTGCAGAGCTGTTCAGTCACACTATAGCCTGGGAATCAGAGGTCTGCTCCCAAGCTACAGTGAGTACAGAACAGGAAATGGTCTGCAGTGATGCCCAGAACCTTTGTGACTCAGATTCAGGCCGTGAGGACCAAGTTTCTGAGCATAATGTTGACCCTTTGTCACAAACTGTAACACCTGTGGTTATAGACAATGAGGAACATACTGATGAAGATGAGACGCAGATACCCGATTGGGATGACAACTTAAATATTCCGTCAGGGCAAGAAGAGGCTCGGTCTGAGGGGGAGGGGAGTGCAAACACAACAATTGATGATGACGTTCTAGATCCCACCTACTGTCAACCCCCAGTCAGGCACTCGAGGAGGTCAACAGAGGCGGTGGAGGAGGATGCAACCGACGACGAAGTTACCTTGCGCCTTCCTGGACAGAGTCGGAGCACTGGTAGCACGTCTACAACTGCATCCTCAGCCACCACTCTGCCTATGAGCATTATTCGGGGTGGATCAACAGGTCGCATGGCCTCTAAGCCTTGCCTAGCCTGGTCCTTTTTTCACATCGAAAAAGATCGCCCAACTCATGTGATATGTAACATTTGTCATGATTCTCTTAGTAGAGGTCAAAAGCTCAGCAGTTTGACAACTTCTTCCATGAATCGTCACATGAATAAATATCATAAGTCCCGGTGGGAAGCTCACCGTGCTGCAATGCGGCCTAGCGGAGCGAACCATCCACCGCCCGCCCCTTCCACTGCATCCGCGCGCTCTTCATCTTCTAGGACTGTGGGGACAGCTGCCACACCTGTTTTTCCACGCAAAACTTCCACCACTGTAACCGCAACAGGCAGTTTGCTTGTAAGGTCGTCAGTTGGTTTGGAAGGGGAAACAAGTGAGTGTGTACAGCTCTCTCAGACATCGATAGCACCAACGTTGGATGAAGGCAACATCATGTCTCCGCCTGCACTTTCCTCACAAACCTGCATTTTTCCAGGGACACCCTACTCAACACCGTCTACACACAGCAGCCAGATCTCTGTCCCTCAGATGTGGTCAAATAAAAGGCCACTTCCTCCGACCCATGACAAAGCTAAGAGGTTGACTCTATCCCTCTGTAAGCTGTTGGCTACCGAAATGCTGCCTTTCCGCCTAGTGGACACACAGGATTTTAGAGACCTTATGTCTGTCGCTGTGCCCCAGTACCAGATGCCTAGTCGCCACTACTTCTCTAAGAAAGGTGTGCCCGCGCTACACCAGCATGTCGCACACAACATCACCGCTTCCTTGAGAAACTCTGTGTGTGAACGGGTGCATTTCACCACCGATACTTGGACCAGTAAGCATGGACAGGGACGTTACATGTCGCTGACTGGGCACTGGGTAACTATGGTGATAGATGGTGAAGGGTCTGCTGCACAAGTCTTGCCGTCCCCACGACTTGTGTGTCAATCCTCTGTCTGTCCAAGTTCCGCCACTGCTTCTGCATCCTCCACCTCATCTGGGTCCTCCACCTCCGCCCCAAGCCTGCCTGGTCAGGCCACCAGCGTTCTCACTGCGCAGAAGGAATCACGCACCCCTCATTACTATGCTGGCAGCAGAGCGCAACGGCATCAGGCGGTCTTTAGCTTGACATGTCTTGGTAATAAGAGTCACACAGCTGAGGAGTTGTGGTCAGCTTTGCGGTCCGAGTTTAATAAATGGTTGTCTCCACTCAAACTGCAGCCTGGTAAGGCCGTGTGCGACAATGCTGCAAACCTGGGTGCGGCACTTCGCCTGGGCAAGGTGACACACGTACCTTGTATGGCTCACGTGTTGAACCTTGTCGTGCAGCAATTTTTAACACACTATCCCGGCCTAGATGGCCTTCTGAACAGGGCACGAAAACTGTCAGCTCACTTCCGCCGTTCAAGCGCCGCAGCAGAGCGACTTGCATCGCTCCAGAAGTCTTTCGGCCTGCCGGTTCATCGCCTGAAATGCGATGTGGCGACACGCTGGAATTCAACTCTCCACATGTTACAGCGACTGTGGCAGCACCGCAGAGCCCTGGTGCAATACGTCATGACGTATAGCCTGGGCCAACGAGATGCAGAGGTGGGGCAGATCACCCTGATGGAGTGGTCTCAGATCAAGGACCTATGCACCCTTCTGCACAGTTTCGACATGGCGACGAATATGTTTAGCGCTGACAATGCCATTATCAGCATGACGATTCCAGTCATTTACATGCTGGAGCACACGCTAAACACTATTCGGAGTCAGGGGGTGGGACAACATGAAGGGGAGGAACTACAGGAGGATTCATATGCGCAAGGGACAACAACATCACCAAGGTCCAGACGTTCATCATCACCAACGCAGCAGGCATGGGACCATGGGGGACAGGGATCGACAAGGGCGCATAGTAGCAGGCGAAATGTTGAGCAAGGTGCAGGAGAACATGAAGAAATGGAGGACGAACTGTCCATGGACATGGAAGACTCAGCGGATGAGGGAGACCTTGGTCAAATTTCAGTTGAAAGAGGTTGGGGTCAGATGTCAGAGGAAGAAAGAACGGGTAGCACCTCTATGCCACAAACACAGCATGGACTTGGTCCGCATGGCTGCGCAAGACACATGAGTGCCTTTTTGTTGCACTACCTCCAACATGACAGTCGTATTGTCAAAATTAGAAGTGATGATGACTACTGGATTGCCACACTATTAGATCCCCGGTACAAGTCCAAATTTTGTGACATAATTCCAGCCATAGAAAGGGACGCACGTATGCAGGAGTATCAGCAGAAGCTGTTACTAGATCTTAGCTCGGCTTTTCCACCAAACAACCGTGCAGGTGCAGGGAGTGAATCTCCCAGTTGTAACTTGACAAACATGGGACGGTCTCGTCATCTTCAACAGTCTACCCGTACCAGTAGGACCTTTTCTGGTGCCGGTAACAGCAATTTTATGGAATCTTTTCATAATTTTTTTAGACCCTCTTTTGCAAGGCCACCAGAGACAACAAGTCTGACACATAGTCAACGGCTGGAGAGGATGATACAGGAGTATCTCCAAATGAACATCGATGCCATGACTGTGCAACTGGAGCCTTGCTCCTTTTGGGCTTCAAACCTACAAAAATGGCCAGAGCTCGCAACTTACGCCTTGGAGATTTTGTCGTGTCCAGCTGCCAGCGTTGTCTCTGAACGTGTATTCAGTGCTGCTGGGTGTGTGCTGACAGATAAGCGCACGCGTCTGTCCAGTGACAATGTGGACAGACTGACGTTCATCAAAATGAACAAGTCATGGATCCAGAAGGAATTTACTACCCCTGTGTCATCCTGGGGAGAGTAAATGCTTGTGGATTTGGAATGTGCTTGATGCAAATCAAAACATCCTGTTTGCAACTAGGGCCCAAGTGCTGCCACTGATGGGGTGGGTGTCTGTGTGGCCCAATTTTTGGAAAAAAGGGAGACTCCGCTTGGAGTAACCCTTGCTTACATTGTTTTTAAAAGAAGCCAAGATGAACAAGTCATGGGTCAGCAAAGACTTTGCTACCTACCCCAGTGTCATCCTGGGGACGGCTAAGAATAGCGTATTTTTGAATGTGCTTGATGCAAATCAAAACATCCTGTTTGCAACTAGGGCCCAAGTGCTGCCACTGATGGGGTGGGTGTCTGTGTGGCCCAATTTTTGGAAAAAAGGGAGACTCCGCTTGGAGTAACCCTTGCTTGCTGTGTTTTTAAAAGAAGCCAAGATGAACAGAGCTGGGATCAGGAAAGACTTTGCTACCTACCCCGGTGTCATCCTGTGGACGGCTAAGAATAGCGTATTTTTGAATGTGCTTGATGCAAATCAAAACATCCTGTTTGCAACTAGGGCCCAAGTGCTGCCACTGATGGGGTGGGTGTCTGTGTGGCCCAATTTTTGGAAAAAAGGGAGACTCCGCTTGGAGTAACCCTTGCTTGCTGTGTTTTTAAAAGAAGCCAAGATGAACAGAGCTGGGATCAGGAAAGACTTTGCTACCTACCCCGGTGTCATCCTGTGGACGGCTAAGAATAGCGTATTTTTGAATGTGCTTGATGCAAATCAAAACATCCTGTTTGCAACTAGGGCCCAAGTGCTGCCACTGATGGGGTGGGTGTCTGTGTGGCCCAATTTTTGGAAAAAAGGGAGACTCCGCTTGGAGTAACCCTTGCTTGCTGTGTTTTTAAAAGAAGCCAAGATGAACAGAGCTGGGATCAGGAAAGACTTTGCTACCTACCCCGGTGTCATCCTGTGGACGGCTAAGAATAGCGTATTTTTGAATGTGCTTGATGCAAATCAAAACATCCTGTTTGCAACTAGGGCCCAAGTGCTGCCACTGATGGGGTGGGTGTCTGTGTGGCCCAATTTTTGGAAAAAAGGGAGACTCCGCTTGGAGTAACCCTTGCTTACATTGTTTTTAAAAGAAGCCAAGATGAACAAGTCATGGGTCAGCAAAGACTTTGCTACCTACCCCGGTGTCATCCTGGGGACGGCTAAGAATAGCGTATTTTTGAATGTGCTTGATGCAAATCAAAACATCCTGTTTGCAACTAGGGCCCAAGTGCTGCCACTGATGGGGTGGGTGTCTGTGTGGCCCAATTTTTGGAAAAAAGGGAGACTCCGCTTGGAGTAACCCTTGCTTGCTGTGTTTTTAAAAGAAGCCAAGATGAACAGAGCTGGGATCAGGAAAGACTTTGCTACCTACCCCGGTGTCATCCTGTGGACGGCTAAGAATAGCGTATTTTTGAATGTGCTTGATGCAAATCAAAACATCCTGTTTGCAACTAGGGCCCAAGTGCTGCCACTGATGGGGTGGGTGTCTGTGTGGCCCAATTTTTGGAAAAAAGGGAGACTCCGCTTGGAGTAACCCTTGCTTACATTGTTTTTAAAAGAAGCCAAGATGAACAAGTCATGGGTCAGCAAAGACTTTGCTACCTACCCCGGTGTCATCCTGGGGACGGCTAAGAATAGCGTATTTTTGAATGTGCTTGATGCAAATCAAAACATCCTGTTTGCAACTAGGGCCCAAGTGCTGCCACTGATGGGGTGGGTGTCTGTGTGGCCCAATTTTTGGAAAAAAGGGAGACTCCGCTTGGAGTAACCCTTGCTTACATTGTTTTTAAAAGAAGCCAAGATGAACAAGTCATGGGTCAGCAAAGACTTTGCTACCTACCCCAGTGTCATCCTGGGGACGGCTAAGAATAGCGTATTTTTGAATGTGCTTGATGCAAATCAAAACATCCTGTTTGCAACTAGGGCCCAAGTGCTGCCACTGATGGGGTGGGTGTCTGTGTGGCCCAATTTTTGGAAAAAAGGGAGACTCCGCTTGGAGTAACCCTTGCTTGCTGTGTTTTTAAAAGAAGCCAAGATGAACAGAGCTGGGATCAGGAAAGACTTTGCTACCTACCCCGGTGTCATCCTGTGGACGGCTAAGAATAGCGTATTTTTGAATGTGCTTGATGCAAATCAAAACATCCTGTTTGCAACTAGGGCCCAAGTGCTGCCACTGATGGGGTGGGTGTCTGTGTGGCCCAATTTTTGGAAAAAAGGGAGACTCCGCTTGGAGTAACCCTTGCTTACATTGTTTTTAAAAGAAGCCAAGATGAACAAGTCATGGGTCAGCAAAGACTTTGCTACCTACCCCGGTGTCATCCTGGGGACGGCTAAGAATAGCGTATTTTTGAATGTGCTTGATGCAAATCAAAACATCCTGTTTGCAACTAGGGCCCAAGTGCTGCCACTGATGGGGTGGGTGTCTGTGTGGCCCAATTTTTGGAAAAAAGGGAGACTCCGCTTGGAGTAACCCTTGCTTACATTGTTTTTAAAAGAAGCCAAGATGAACAAGTCATGGGTCAGCAAAGACTTTGCTACCTACCCCGGTGTCATCCTGGGGACGGCTAAGAATAGCGTATTTTTGAATGTGCTTGATGCAAATCAAAACATCCTGTTTGCAACTAGGGCCCAAGTGCTGCCACTGATGGGGTGGGTGTCTGTGTGGCCCAATTTTTGGAAAAAAGGGAGACTCCGCTTGGAGTAACCCTTGCTTGCTGTGTTTTTAAAAGAAGCCAAGATGAACAGAGCTGGGATCAGGAAAGACTTTGCTACCTACCCCGGTGTCATCCTGTGGACGGCTAAGAATAGCGTATTTTTGAATGTGCTTGATGCAAATCAAAACATCCTGTTTGCAACTAGGGCCCAAGTGCTGCCACTGATGGGGTGGGTGTCTGTGTGGCCCAATTTTTGGAAAAAAGGGAGACTCCGCTTGGAGTAACCCTTGCTTGCTGTGTTTTTAAAAGAAGCCAAGATGAACAGAGCTGGGATCAGGAAAGACTTTGCTACCTACCCCGGTGTCATCCTGGGGACGGTTAAGAATAGCGTATTTTTGAATGTGCTTGATGCAAATCTAGCTGTGAAGTGTACAACTGGGGCCCAAGTGCTGCCACTGAAGGGGTGGGTGTGTGTGGGGCCCAATTTTTGGAAAAAAGGGAGACTCCGCTTGGAGTAACCCTTGCTTGCTGTGTTTTTAAAAGAAGCCAAGATGAACAGAGCTGGGATCAGGAAAGACTTTGCTACCTACCCCGGTGTCATCCTGGGGACGGATAAGAATGGCGTATTTTTGAATGTGCTTGATGCAAATCTAGCTGTGAAGTGTACAACTGGGGCACAACTGCTGCCACTGAAGGGGTGGGTGTGTGGGGCCCAATTTTTGGAAAAAAGGGAGACTCCGCTTGGAGTCACCTTGCGGTGTTTTACATGACTTTAGAAGGGCGTGCCATGCCTATATCTGTGTGTCCTCCTCTTTTTCCTTGTCCAGCTGTTTTGTTTTCGCATGAGTACATGTCCTTGTCACTTTCCCATGTGTTTGTGTTGTGTTGTGAGTTGTTTGTCACCTTTTGGACACCTTTGAGGGTGTTTTCTAGGTGTTTTACTGTGTTTGTGATTGCCTGCCATTGTTTCCTATGGGCTCGAGTTCGGTTCGTCGAACGTTCGACGAGCCGAACTCGAGCCAGACCCCCCGTTCGGCGAACCGCCTCGAGCCGAACCGGGACCGGTTCGCTCATCTCTAATTAGTTCCTCATGTAACCCTCTGATATAAAGCTTTGTAGAGAATAATTTAAAGGGACTGTTTGGGCTAACTGTAACATTGCCCAGGAGCTTGAATTAGGCAAAAATAACAAAATCATTTAAACTTGCTTTCAAGCAGAGATTTTGTAGGAAAGTATTAGTTCTTCCACTGGCGGACACACACAGAAAACGGCCCTTCTGCAATAACAATATATATGACCCTTATAGTCCAATAGTTTATCTTAATGCAAATTTCCAGTTGCTTGGGGGTGAAAATGTGCCCCTTTACCCCTTGGGCCCATTTCTGTTGCACCATTGATATGTCCGCATCTGAGTTCTTCTAAGGACTTTTAGTTTAAATTATTTCTATGTTACTACAGTAATGAGACCTTTGATTAACTTTTGTTAATAATGCTATTAGAAATTGCTTGATTTCTATAGCACCTACCCCTTGTTTTGTTCACCATGCAGTACTGACTGTAAACCACAGGCTCTATGGGCTCTTTTCATTGTTTGATTTTTCAGTGACTTATCTCCCCGCATCTAAGAACATTAAAGCTGATGCTTTATATTGTAGTTTTGTTCCAGAGTTGAGGGTCAAAAATATTATTAAGATTCTTAGTGAGGGGGTGGTGGTGGGTGCACTGGGGATAGATCTCAGACAGTACATTCAGGATGGTCAGGACAGTGCGCCAAAGTATTTCACTGTAAACAAACTGTTTGTTCCGTCCTCTTTACGCAGGTACCTTCTTGAGGAGGTGCATCATTCTGTTTTGGCTGGGCATCTGGGTTGTTCTGCTATTTAGAAATCTCTTACTAGGTCCTTTTCGTGGCAGAATGCTCATAAGGATGTTGATGAATATGTTCACAAATGCAGAGTCTAAGCAATGACTAAAAGCTTCTTGTCAGGTCCCAGCAGGTTACCTCATGCCTAATGAGATTCCATCACAGCCATGGACCCACTTGTCCATGGACTTTGGCACTGATTTACCTAATTATGAAAGTAATACAGTTTTGGTGGTGGATCATTACAGCAAGATGGTTCATTTGGTTTCTTTTCTAAAATTACCTACTACAAAGAGCTTAGCTACGTTGTTAATTTCTCATATTGTTAAATTACATAGTATTCTCAAAAACATTATTTCCAATAGAGGGGTCCGGTTTTTTACTACATTTTGGCATAATTTAGTTCCAGATTGGGTATCAAATTGTCATTTTCCCCAGGATACCATGACAAAACGAATGGACAGGCTGATAGGATGAGCCAAGAGATAGAGTAATATTTGAGGTGTTTCGTTTCATCTCATCAGGAAGATTAGGAGGAGTTTCTGCCCTTGCTGAATTTGCTTTAAATAACTGTACCTCCACGACTACAGAGACCTTACCTTCTTTTGTTGTGGGAATTTTCATCTAGTTTTGGGGAATTTTTCTGGGTTGCAGTCCTCTTTTCAGAAAAGGATAGTTTTTCTCACAATTGATTAAAGTGTGGAGGGAGGTCAAAAGGGGACTTGTGGTGATTGGTGATTGGGCCAAAGTTAGGAATTAGTTCCCTTTTTTGTAGGTTAAATCTAGACACATAGTCACATAGGTTGAAAACAGACCTACGTCCATCTAGTTCAACCTTCCTCCACCAATTATATATATTATCACTAAATCAATTACAACCATCAATGTTGTGTGTACTGAGGAAATCATCCAGCCCATTTTTAATAGTTGTCACTACCTCTTGTGGTAGGGTATTTCACAATCTGACTACTGTAACTGTAAAGAACCCTTTCCTATTTAGCTGCCAGAATTGCCTTTCTTCCATTTGCAGTGTGTGCCCCCTGGTCCTTAGTATTGTCTTTGGAAGGAATAAGTCATGTTCCTGTCCTTTATTTTGACCACACATGTATTTATAAATATAAATGAGATTTCCTCTGAGATGTTTTTTTTCTAAGCTAAACAAATCCCCTTTTTCAACCTTTCATCATATGGGAGGCCTTCAATTCCTTGTAGTAGTCTAGTTGCCTGCCTTTGAACTGACTCTAACTTCTGAATATCCTTTTTAAACTGTGGAGCCCAAAACTGGATCGCATATTCCAGATATGGCCTTACAAATGATCTTTAGGGGGTTAATATACGTTAGGATCATAAGATCTAATCTCTCTTTTCACCCTTAAATCTTAAGCTGGTGCTTGACATTGAGTTCTGCTGCTCAGCTTACTTGTGACCAGAAGACCCAAGTCCTTCTCCTGTTACATAGTCCCAAGTTTACTTCAATTTAATGTACTCGTATATGCAGCAACAGGATTACTCCGTCCCAGGTGTATTACTTGACATTTATCAACATTTGCCAAGTGTCTGCCCATTCTGACATCTTATCCAGATCATTTTGTAATATTTTACTATCAAGGTCCATTTTTAATATCCTATATAGTTTACTATCAATCCCATCCACAAGGTCATTAATAAAGAGATTAAATAGGATCGGTCCTAGCACAGATCCCTGCGGCACCCCACTGCTGACTATAGCCCATTTAGAGAAGATACCATTTATGACTACTCTTTGTTTCCTATCTTTTAGCCAATTCCTTACCCATCTGCTTATAGTTTCCCCTAGTCCTTGCTTCTGGAGCTTCATTACAAGACTGGTATGTGGTATAGTATCACATTTTTTTGCAAAATCCAAATAAATCACATCAGCTGCATTACCAATATCCAGATTATCACTTACTTCCTCACAGATATCCATAGAAACACAACATCTTGATTAGACACAACTTATCTTTCATGAATACATGCTGGTTATTATAGTATTCTCCCTAATATGGTTGTCATCTCTTAAAATGCCCTTAAAAACCTTGCACACCACTGATGTCACACTTAGTGGATGCTAGATGCCTGCATCCACCCTCTTACCTTTCTTAAATATCGGTACCACGTCAGCCATTCTCCAATCCTGAGGTACCAACCCTGTTACAAGAGAGTCTAAGGGGTACTTTACACGTTGCGACATCGGTAGCATCAGCTAGCGATGCCGAGCACTATAGTACTTGCCCCTGTCGCACATGCGATATGTGGTGATTGCTGCCGTAGCGAACAGTATCTCTACGGCAGCGTCACACGCACATACCTGCTCGGCGACATCGCTGTGACTGCCGAACTATCCCTCCTTCAAGGTAGAGATGTGTTCGGCGTCACAGAGACGTCACCGCGACGTCACTAATCGGCCATCCAATAGAAGCGGAGGGGCGGAGAGGAGCGGGACATAACATCCCGCCCACCTTCTCCCTTCCGCATTGCCGTTGGGACGCAGGTAAGGAGATGTTTGTCGCTCCTGCAGGTTTACACAAAGGGATGTGTGGAGCTGCAGGAACGACAAACAACATCGTACCTGCAGTCGACCCGACATTATGGAAATGAACGACGCTACACAGATCAATGATTTTCGACGCTTTTGTGATCGTTTATCGTCGCACCTAGGATTTACACGTTGCGATGTCGCTACCGGCGCCGGATGTGCGTCACTAACGACGTGACCCTGACGATATTTCGGAAGCGATGTCGCAACGTGTAAAGCCCCCATAAGAAGATAAGATACAGCGATCTGTTAATTACTGAGCTTAATTTTCTCAATATTCGTGGATGAATGCCGTCTGGTCCAGGGGATTTGCCAATGTTTAATTTACTTTAATTTAATTTAGGCATACTTCGTCTTGTCTTAAATTAATTACATCAAGGAGGACTTTGATTTTTACCTTGTTGAATGATCCCTGGAACAGTTCCTTGGTGAACACGGATGAAAAATGCCTGCTTAATATCTCCACCTTTTTTTTGTCCTCTATAATTATACTGAATAATCTTTTATGGGGCCGATACTATCCTTTCTTTTCCTTTTTTCATTGATGTATTTAGAAAAAAATTGAGTATTTATTTTAATGTCTTTGGCGATTTTTGTTTCAGTAGCTAATTTTGCTAGCTTCATTTCATTTTTACATTTCATACTCCTAAAATGCTATTTCTGTATTGTCAACCTTCAAGATTTTGAATGCCCTTTGTTTTTCATTATACTTCCTCCTGTCTTATTTATCCATTGTGGTTTATTTTTATTCATGAACATTTTATTACCAGATGTTTATGTTATGTTAGGGGGCTTAGAGCAAACTCCAATTAGCAGCTTACCATTATTGCCATCCCCATGTACATTTACCCATTCTGACTGTACATTGTTGCAGCTCCCACCAATGTCGTCGTTGAGCACAGGTCTTAAGTTAACTTTGATAAATATACTCACCCCTCCACCTTTTTGGTCTTTCCTATTTTTTCTGAATGTGGAGTAACCCTCTGTGTTTGTCACCCAGTCATGGCTCTTATCCAATCAGATTTAAGTAATGCCCACCACATTGTATTCCGTGGTTGACATAAGAGTCTCTAATTCATTCATTTTGTTTACAAGACTTCTTGCATTTGCCAGCAGACACTATTAGGCTATGTGCGCACAGTGCATTTTTCGCTGCATTTTTGCATGTTTTTCGGGTGCATTTTTAGGCTCAAAACTGCATGACTTTGCTTCCCCAGCAAAGTGTATGAGTATTTATTTTTGCTGTCCGCACAAAACGTTTTTTTAAGCTGCGTTTTTTAGCTTAAAAAAAAAATGGACATGTCAATTCTTTCCTGCGCTTTTCTGTGTTTTCCCCCCATACAATGCATTGGAAAAACGCAGACAAACGCAGAGATCAAAAACGCAGCAAAGCGTAGCCAAAAATGTGCTGTTTTTGCGAATTTTTGCCGCGGGTGCGTTTTTGTGCATTTTTAGCAGACAAAACCGCACAAAAGGCAGCATCAAAAAAACGCAGCATGCGCACATAGCCTTAAAGGGAACCTATCACCAGATTTTTCCCTATTAAACCAAAAATATCACCTTCTGCAGCTCCTGGGCTGCATTCTATGAAGGTGCACCTTGTTGCTGGACTGGCTTTTGAGACCTCCAAAACAACTTAGAGAAGTTTCCCCCTTTTACAAAGCAGAAATATTCTGAAAAAGACATGGACATATTGTTCCATTTGTTCACAGCCACAAACCTGGCACAGATTGTCTACAATTTCACTGCAACCACAGATCTGCCGCAGATTTATCTGTGTGTGACAGGGCCTTTAGACAGGGGTGGGATTCAAATTTTTAACAACAGGTTCTCTGTAAATCCCCCCCATTTGAAAACCACACCCATTCTGTAACTACACCCATTTTGTTAGCCACACCCATTTTCACACACTTTCCTCAACCAAAAAATACAAGTAATTTAAAGTATCATCTCTTTCCCCTTCTTCCCCTCCTATATCTTCACTCTCCTGTCTAGTACTAGTTGTTCCAGTAACTGTCACGCTTATTGTATTAAACGGTTTTTCTACAGTTTTTAAAAATTTTTACTAAAGGAGCCCTACTAAAATTGGAACAGACGACCTTCCCCATACAGATCCCATCCCATGTGGTCTCTCCCCCCTGCAGATATCAGCCCATGTGGCCTCTTTCCCCAGCAGATCCCATCCCATTATGGCCTCTTTCCCTTGCAGATCCCATCCCATGTGGCTCCTTTCCCCTGCAGATCCCATCTCATTATGGCCCCTTTCCCCTGCAGATCCCATCCCATGTGGCTCCTTTCGCCTGCAGATCCTATCCCATCATGGCCTCTTTCCCCTGCAGATCCCATCCCATTATGGCCTTCTTCCCCTGCAGATCCCATCCCATTATGGCCTCTTTCCCCAGCAGATCCCATCCCATTATGGCCTCTTTCCCTTGCAGATCCCATCCCATGTGGCTCCTTTCCCCTGCAGATCCCATCCCATTATAGCCCCTTTCCTCCTGCAAATCCCATCCCATCATGGCCTCTTTACCCTGCAGATCCCATCCCATTATGGCCTCTTTCCCCTGCAGATTCCATCCCATTATGGCCTCTTTCCCCTACAGATCCCATCCCATGTGGCTCCTTTCCCCTGCAGATCCCATCCCATTATAGCCCCTTTCCTCCTGCAGATCCCTATGGCCCCTTACTCCCTGCAGATCCCATCCCATTATGGCCTCTTTTCCCCTGCAGATCCCATCCCATCATGGCCTCTTTCCCCTGCAGATCCCATCCTATTATGGCCTCTTTCCCCTGCAGATCCCATTTCATTATGGCCTCTTTCCCCTGCAGATCCCATCCCATCATGGCCTCTTTACCCTGCAGATCCCATCCCATTATGGCCTCTTTCCCCTGCAGATCCCATCCCATTATGGCCTCTTTCCCCTGCAGATCCCATCCCATGTGGCTCCTTTCCCCTGCAGATCCCATCCCATTATAGCCCCTTTCCTCCTGCAGATCCCATCCCATTATGGCCCCTTTCTCCCTGCAGATCCCATCCCATTATGGCCTCTTTCCTCCTGCAGATCCCATCCCATCATGGCCTCTTTCCCCTGCAGATCCCATCCCATTGTGGCCTCTTTCCCCTGCAGATCCCATCCCATTATCGCCCCTTTCCCCTGCAGATCCCATCCCATTATGGCCCCTTTCCCCTGCAGATCCCATCCCATTATGGCCTCTTTCCCCTGCAGATCCCATCCCATTATGGCCCCTTTCTCCATGCAAATACCATCCTATTATGGCCTCCTCTCCCCATAGAGCGCTCCCCTCATATGTGGCCTCTCTCCCCATAGAGCGCTCCCCTCATATGTGGCCTCCTCTCCCCATATAGCGCTCCCCTCATATGTGGCCTCTCTCCCCATGCAGCGCTCCCCTCTTATGTGGCCTCTCTCCCCATAGAGCGCTCCCCTCTTATGTGGCCTCTCTCCCCATAGAGCGCTCCCCTCATATGTGGCCTCTCTCCCCATAGAGTGCTCCCCTCATATGTGGCCTCTCTCCCCATAGAGCGCTCCCCTCATATGTGGCCTCTCTCCCCATGCAGCGCTCCCCTCTTATGTGGCCTCTCTCCCCATAGAGTGCTCCCCTCTTATGTGGCCTCTCTCCCCCTAGAGCGCTCCCCTCTTATGTGGCCTCTCTCCCCATAGAGCGCTCCCCTCTTATGTGGCCTCTCTCCCCATAGAGCGCTCCCCTCTTATGTGGCCTCTCTCCCCATAGAGTGCTCCCCTCTTATGTGGCCCCTCTCCCTGCATCTTCAGCTCACTGAGCACTTACCAGCATTGGCGGCCTCTCCTGTGTCTCCCGTCCTCCTCTGCGGCTCTCTGCAGTCACAGTGACGCTGATAGATGGCAGGAGATGGAGCTCCCTCCTCTCACTGCCGTCAACTCTGCAGCATCAGCACGTCTCTGCACGCCAGGGGTCAGGGAGCTGACAGGCTCCACTGAACCAGGAAGTGCGGCGTGGAGGGGCGGGGATTCATTTGTGCTAGAGTCTTAAAGAGAAACTAGCACAAATGAATACAGGGAACCGGATCGCCCCAGCTGTTTCTTGCCGGTTCTGGGAACCGGCTGCTATTTTAACAACCGGTTCTCCAGAACTGGACAGAACCGGCTGAATCCCACCCCTGCCTTTAGAGATAACCTAGATTGTACTAACTATAGGCCTATTGCCCTACTCAACTCAAACTTGAAGATTTTCACTTGCCTTATTGCAAATAGACTCAACTTCTTCCTTTGTCATTTGATTCATAAAATTCAGGTGTGATTTGTTCCCTTCCAACAGAGAGGGTACAATACAAGGAAGGTGGTCGATCTAATTGAGAGGTCAATAATAATAATAATAATAGAAATCAGGCAAACCTCCTTAGTCTGGATGTGGAGAAGGAATTTGATTGTCTTAATTGGTACTTTATGTTCGAGATATTTCTAGCTTTTGGTATCTCAGGGCCCTTTGTGAAAGCTGTACAGGCTCTTTATACCTCTCCCTCTGCCTCTATTAAAATTCCCCATTATATATCACCTTCTTTTAATATATCAAATGGTACTAGACAGGGCTGCCCTCTCCCACTGCTTTTGTTTCCTTTATGTATTGAACCCTTGACGGCTGCCATATGATAAAACATGGATATATTGGGTGTAGTGGTGAGAGACAGGGAATTCAAAATTTCATTATTTGCGGATGATGTGCTTCTTACCCTTTCGAACTTACATATTACTCTTAATTGTAAGTCTGCTCTATGGGAGTTTGGGTTATTAGTTTTATTCAACAAAAATGGAAGCATTAACTTTGAATATCTCTCGAGAAGAACGGGATCATCTTAAGCTGAACTATGAATTTTGCTGTAAAACAGATACAATTAAATATTTAGGGGTCAGTCTATCCACCTCTTATTAAACTTTGTTCTCTCATAATTTTCTGGTCCTTTTCAAAGATTTGAAAAAGGTGCTGGTCACGTGGTCCAATCTCCCAACTGCGTTATTAGGTCGTATCTCAGCTGTGAAAATCTACTGTCTTTATTTCTTTGAAATTTCTGGACTTGTGTAAATATAATAAATAAATGAACCATTTTGGGTCCATGATTCAAGTTATTCTATTAACAGAGATTCAACTGGATTCATCTGTTTTTTTCCTCAAATTATTCCCTAGGGGAATGGGCTGAAATTTTTCTAAATTGCTTCTTGTCAGGAAACCGGGAGAGGGGAAAAAGGACACCCCTTTCCCAAAGGCAAGACTCGCTCTCTAGCGCCCCCCTTATCACCAGGCCAATTGTGGAATTGCCAGATGATAAGCCGATTAATGAAGGGCTCCCAGTGAGAGTAAGGTATATATTCCCCCGACTCCTGCGAGTGGAATTTATTTAATCTTCCCTTGGTCTCACTGGTGGCCCCCAATGATCCTTGCCATAAACTCACTGCCACCAATCGATTACGATAACTATTAAGACGAGCACACAGACATGGCAATCAGGTATTGGGATAAAAGAAACAGCTGAATATTAAATTATATACAGTACAGACCAAAAGTTTGGACATATCTTCTCATTCAAAGAGTTTTCTTTATTTTCATGACTGAAAATTGTAGATTCACATTGAAGGCATCAAAACTATGAATTAACACATGTAGAATGAAATACTTAAAGGGAACCTGTCATCAGAAATTTTGCACTAAACCTAAAAGATTCCCCCTCCTGGGCTGCATTCTAGCAATGTTCCTGTTGTTTATGTGCCCGCTTTCTGACCAAAATAAAGACTTTGTAAAGTGGTACATTTTGTATTCAGATCTTGATAATGGTACACAGGGGCGGGCTCTCTGGTGTCCGTTAGTCTGCCTCCCTGTCACTTTAGGCCGTCCCCCATCGCGCAATTTCAAAGAGGTTACGTGAGGTAAGCTGGCCAGCGCTTGTGCAGAACGGTGGAGGCGGCGGTGGAGGCGGCGCTGAAAGCGCGACCACGAGATTATGGGCGGGTACTTGCTGATGAAAGTCACAGCGCTGCCCATAATCTCGCGCATTCGCAACATGTCACCAGCGGTCACACTGTACACATTGCACAGTCCCGCGAGAGTGGCACGGCGCATGTGCAAGATTATGGGCGTCTATAATCTCGCGCATGCGCCGTGCCACTCTCGCGGGACTGCAATGTGCAGTGTGACCGCTGGTGACGTGTTGCGCATGCGCGAGATTATGGGCGGCCATAATCTCGCGCATGCGCCTTGCCACTCTCGCGGGACTGCAATGTGCAGTGTGACTGCTGGTGACGTGTTGCGCATGCGCCAGATTATGGGCGGCGCTGTGACTTTCATCAGCAAGTACCCGCCCATAATCTCGTGGTCGCGCTTTCAGCGCCACCTCCACCGCCGCCTCCACCGTTCTGCGCAAACGCTGGCCAGCTTACCTCACGTCACCTCTTTAAAATTGCGCGATGGGGGACGGCCTAAAGCGACAGGGAAGCAGACTAACGGACACCAGAGAGCCCGCCCCCGTGTACCATTATCAAGATCTGAATACAAAAAGGTACCACTTTACAAAGTCTTTATTTTGGTCAGAAAGGGAGCACATAAACAACAGGAACATTGCTAGAATGCAGCCCAGGAGCTGCAGAGGGGGAATCTTTTAGGTTTAGTGCAAAATTTCTGATGACAGGTTCCCTTTAACAAAAAAGTGTGAAACAAGTGAAAATATGTATTATATTCTAGGTTCTGCAAAGTAGCCACCTTTTGCTTTGATTACTGCTTTACACACTCTTGACATGCTCTTGATGAGCTTCAAGAGGTAGTCACCAGAAATGCTTTTCACTTCACAGGTGTGCCCTGTCAGGTTTAATAAGTGGGATTTCTTGCCTTATAAATGGGGTTGGGACCATCAGTTGTGTTGTGCAGAAGTCTGTTGGATACACAGCTGATAGTCCTACTGAATAGACTGTTAGAATTTGTATTATGGCAAGAAAAAAGCAGCTAAGTAAAGAAAAATGAGTGGCCATCATTACTTTAAGAAATGAAGGTAAGTCAGTCTGAAAAATTGGGAAAACTTTGAAAGTGTCCCCAAGTGCAGTGGCAAAAACCATCAAATGCTACAAAGAAACTGGCTCACATGAGGACCGCCCCAGTAAAGGAAGACCAAGAGTCACCTCTGCTGCGGAGGATAAGTTTATCCAAGTCACCAGCCTTAGAAATCGCAGATTAACAGCAGCTCAGATTAGAGATCAGGTCAATGCCACACAGAGTTCTAGCAGCAGACACATCTCTAGAACAACTGTTAAGAGGAGACTTTTTGCAGCAGGCCTTCATGGTAAAACAGCTGCTAGGAAACCACTACTAAGGACAGGCAACAAGTAACTAAGGAGGCATAAGAGGTCACACTCAGAAGCTGCTCAAGTAAAAATGGGTAATTTAAAATGATTAACTTTCATTGATTTTATGTGCTCTCACTAACAGGGGTGGTGTTTGTATATTAAATATAACAGGTTATATACAATTCACCTTATCATGAGAAAAACACATTTGTGTGTGCCTGAGTGAGGAAAAGAAAAAAAATTTTGCATAGATGCACAACTTCTTACTTGGTATATGTACCTGACTGGCAGCTATTTAGCTGCGGTATTTTTCTTGATCCAGAGATTCAATCTAGTGAGGATTTCAATGGCAGTCAGGTTCAATGGTACACACAAGTGCGCACCCACCCGTTGATGTTCCTCTGCTCTATTTGGAAGAGGCTAAATAAAATGGAGGATTAACCCCTACATATCCTCTATGGAAAAGTAAATATAACAGTCATCTTTCAATATATAGAGCAGATCTTAATTAATTTTGACACAATATGACTGGAAGAATGGATCCAGTCAATAAGTGCTAAAAATAATGAGACCAGAATTTGTGTAGGTTATCCCAAAAAATATACATAAAAATAATTTGAGCATATCTCTGTGTGAACCTGTTTATCCTGGACTATGAGTTATTGCCTGTGACCTTGTATGTGCTTTTTATGAGATCAATTTTTGTACTATGTTTCTTTAATTATAATAAAGGGAATATTGCTAATTTTTGCAAAAAAATATACTATTGCATCAGAGACTCCCTTTTTTTCTTGGTTGTGGTGTTTTCAGGTGGTTGAGTCTGCAAGATAAGTCTAATGATAATGAAAAGCTGGAGGTGGTTGTTTGTAAGGACAGGCAACAAGCAGAAGAGATTTGTTTGTGTGACACCCTGGCAAAACCAGGTAGTCACACAGAATAGGCCCTCGCATAACACCTCTCCCACACAGGATTAGACCAGCAAACAAAATCCTAGTCACCCCCTCAGGGAAGGACAGACACACCAGTAGGCGGGACCAGGTGGAAGGAAAACGCCCACCTAGTGGTCTGGAGAGCCCAGGGCGGAAAAACAGTCAGTGAAGTTTAGGAGTGAAGTTTGGCAGTCAAGTCGAGCAGTTAAGTTTAGGAGTTCAAGTTGACAGGCATTGGGGTTGGAGCCCCGGCGTACTGGCTAGGTGGCAGACAGGGGGCAGTGCCAGCAGGAGATGGGAAGACGGCTGCTGGAGATCCGAGGTGGACTGGGGCAGGGTTGTAGCCCGCCGGTACTGACACCGGAGTAGCGACCCGGAAAATGTGCACAAAAGGGGGTACTTGGACCCTGAAGCCAGGACCGGCATGGACAGCCTAGCTAATTAACCAATTGAGGGCAGGGTTTTAGGTCCTGTCCCAACCTAAGTCCCGAAAAGTAGAAAACCACCCACCGCAGGATCCAAACTCAGGCCAACTACATGCTGGCAAGATGGACAGCCGAGATGAGGGATCTGGCTGCAGCCATGCGGGCACGCGAAGAGGAGATAGACTCGGAGAAGCGGGGTAAGCGACCAACGCCCCTATGTTCCACCGGAACCGGCCCAACAGGTTGAGGAGCTCGGTCTGCCCCCATCCACCTCGTCGCCTCCCTCGCTGCCTGCACCTGCAGTTGGTGCCTCAATCGGTCTGCTGCCGTAAGCAACGGCAGCGTAGTCCGTTACATCTGCCTGCGAGGGCCCGGTAACGAAACCCTCAGGCCATGAGCAAGCTCCAGCACCCATACCAGCCCCACGCCAGACCAAGGCATGGAAGACGTCCCCTCCGGCTCCCGAGCCAGGCCACAACCCCGATGACGACAGTCCCGGCCCCAGCAGTCCGCCCGGCCGCGCTTAAGATGACATCACCTCAGGTCCCGAAGAAGGCTGCGCACTTGATGACGTCGGCCCCAGCAATCCGCCCGGCCGCAACAGAGGCGACGCCTGACCGGAAGTCGGCAAAGACGCCGACCGCTCTACAGTACCCGGTCCCGGCATAGGCGCAGCCGGGATGCACCTGCAGGGCAGCAGACCAGGCCGCGGATCAGCATAGCCCTTCACTTCCAGTGAGGCTGGTCGTGGCTGGCAGTGAGGGCGTTCAGATGATCCAAGCCCCTGAGCAGGAGGAGGTGGAGCACGGAACCAGTGCCCCATATTGGGAGCATGAGCAGCAGCAGCTGAAGTCCGAGATAGCGGCCTGAGAGAAACGGAAGGCCGAAATGCTGAACCGTGCATACCAGGAGAAAGACAACCTCCGGCAGGCAACTTTCCGGGTGCAGGCCCGACGTACCAAGGACAGGTCCGGCCTTTTAACCCCCAAAAGGGATGGGGCTTCATTTACAAGCCGGGCCTGGAGGCCGAGATTTTTGTATCCCGGAGGGATGTGGCACCCCATTTGTCTACGGGCCATCCGGATTGAGACCTGGAGCCCGAGGAGTTGGTTTCGTATATACCCGGCACTGCGGAAAGAGGGGGTGGTTCGCCCTCGATGTCAAGAGGTAGGTGAAGGTTGGTGATCAGCTGCACCTCCACCCCTCTCTGTCATCTCCAAGCCAAGAAGATGATGATTAAGGTAGCGGTTCCCGGCTACCCCCAGTTAACCCCATAGTTGAAACAGTTTTTCAGTTTAAAAGGACCACGGCTTTTGGACTGGAAAAGCCAACCCAAAAACTTTTGGGCTTTGTAAATAACTTCCAACCACCTTTATTGTCCCGTCGCAGTCTCTGGAGAGGCTGATTGGAGGAAGGGCCTGCGGTAGAGTCGGCCGAGGCCCAGTCACTACTGAAACCGGTGACTACCCTCCAGGCCAGGGGTCCCCGGACTTGGGGCCCTTGAGATAGACTGCCGAGTAAGGAACTTTTTACCCGGCCCGTGTGGGCGTCACCCGGACCCGTTCCTGAACTTGGTCAAAGGGGTGTGCACCAGTGCTTAGCGGTGGCACCAGGGAACAGGTGTTATTTTGGGTGGTGGCACAGAAAGAAGGTGTTCCGGTCCGTCCCGTTCCGTTAAGTTATGCAACGTTCAAGATATGTGTGTAAATCTGTGTTTCTATTTCTTTCCAGTTCCGGTTAAAATAAATGGTGGTGGTCAGATAGCCCGCGGATGGTCTGTATTAAACCAAGGGGAAATGTGATGCCCTGGCAAAACCAGGTAGTGACACAGAATAGGCCCCCGCATAACACCTGTAACACCTGTCTGGATCAACAGACTCAGGGGGGATGTAATGGACAGACTAGAGGGAAGCCACTCACCAAGCAGGACCCCCAGAACCCTGAAACCTTTTAATCCCTATACAGGGATTTGGAATTACACAGGGCCCTGGAGATCACTACCTGTGGAAGGCTGCAGTCCGATGAGAGTAGTCGTCAGGCAGGGTCAAACCAGGAATAGCAGAACAGGGACAGAATCGGCAGACAAGGACGTAATCAGAAAACGGAGCAGAGGTCAAATCCGGATCGGGCAGCGAGGTACAAAAACAGCAGACAGAAGGGTAGTCAGCAAACACGCAGAAGTCAGCACACAGGAATCACAAAACAGAATAGGGCGGACCAGGAGCCAGGAAATCAGAACTATCTCTGGCAGTGGTCATGTGACAGAAGGGGGAATAAGAAGGGTGTGGTGTCTTCCCATTGGCTGTAGCTGAACGCTGGAAACGTCAGCTGGAAGACACACGCCACCCACAGTCAGCCAGCGGTACTGCAGATCCCAAGATAACCCAGCCAAGTGGATGATTGGAGCCTGCGCCCACCGGTGCCGCTGGCATCAACTCCTCTCCCATCACCAGCACCATCCATGGCAGGAACACGGCTTCGCCTGGCGATCGGAGCAGAAGTCGCTGGAGCAGACTCCGGCAGTGACGTAACAACACCTCTCCCACACAGGGTTAAATCAGCCGACAAAATCCTAGTCACCCCCTCAGGGAAGGACAGACACCAGTGGGCGGAACCAGGCGGAAGGAAAACGCCCACCTAGGTATCTGGAGAGCCCAGGGCGGAAAAACAGTCAGTGAAGTTTAGGAGTGAAGTTTGGCAGTCAAGTTAAGCAGTCAAGTTTAGGAGTTCAAGTTGACAGGCGTCGGGGTTGGAGCCCCGACGTACTGGCTAGGTAGCAGAAAGTGGGCAGTGCCAGCAGGAGACGGGAAGACGGCTGCCGGAGATCCGAGGTGGACCGGGGCAGGGTTGTAGCCCGCCGGTAACGACACCGGATAACCGACCCAGAAACCGTGCACAAAAGGGGGTACTTGGACCCTGAAGCCAGGACCGGCACCGACGGCCTAGCTAATCAACCAATTGAGGGCAGGATTTTAGGTCCTGTCCCAACCTAAGTCCCGAAAAGTAGACAACCACCCACCGAGAGGCATAAGGCATGCGCCAGGGCCCGGTAGATCCCACGGGTCAGCGTCTGAAGGGCACGGCTCCCAACCAAAGGACCAGGAGCGGGCTCCTGCGCTACACACCGGAAAGTCAACCACAGAGAACACTGAGTGCAGGGGAAAGGGGCATTGACCACTGGCCCGGGTGTGGGACCAGAAATACACCCCCAGCTGCGGCAGCCGGCCACCATCACCTTGGTTTACCAAAAGACTTGTGTGATTCATCAACCGTGAGTAACATTCCCGGCCTGACTGGGTGCGCCGGCCCCTGCCGTTACCATCCCCTGCACAGAGACATTGGGCCCCGGGGCATCCATCCCTGCCCACGGAGGGGTTAACATCCAGCTGCCTGCCCATCGCCCCCGGGAGTCCCACAGCAGCAGCGGTGATGCTACATCTCACCACACAACGTGGGTGGCATCACAGACAGATTTCAACAACACCCGTACAAATACATTCCCATTTATTTGAAGTGACCGCGCGACCGGGTCCGGTGGAGTTTCCCGAGCCATAACACAGATCCGGATCCGAGCAGCACTGGCTGCTGGCGTGGGGGCAGCACATTTGTGCTAAAGAGCACAAGGACATTAGACCAGTAGAAATCTGTGCTTTGGTCTGATGAGTCCAAATTTGAAATCTTTGGATCCAACCACTTTGTCTTTGTGCGACGCAGAAAAGGTGAACGGATGGACTCTACATGCCTGTTTCCCAGCGTGAAGCATGGAGGAGGAGGTGTGATGGTGTGGGGGGTGCTTTGCTGGTGACACTGTTGGGGATTTATTCAAAATTGAAGGCATACAGAACCAGCATGGCTACCACAGCATCTTGCAGCTGCATGCTATTCCATCCGGGTTTGCGTTTAGTTGGACCATCATTTATTTTTCAACAGGACAATGACCCCAAACACACCTCCAGGCTGTGTAAGGGCTATTTGACTAAGAAGGAGAGTGATGGGGTGCTATGCCAGATGACCTGACCTCCACAGTCACCAGACCTGAACCCAATCGAGATGGTTTGGGGTGAGCTGGACTGCAGAGTGAAGGCAAAGGGCCAACAAGTGCTAAGAATCTCTGGGAACTCCTTCAAGACTGTTGGAAGACCACTTCCGGTGAATACCTCTTGTAGCTCATCAAGAGAATGCCAAGAATGTGCAAAGCAGTAATCAAAGCAAAAGGTGGCTACTTTGCAGAACCTGGAATATAAGACATATTTTTAGTTGTTTCACTCTTTTTTGTTAAGTATTTCATTCCACATGTGTTAATTCATAGTTTTGATGCCTTCAATGTGAATCTACAGTTTTCAGAGTCATGAAAATAAAGAAAACTCTTTGAATGATAAGGTGTGTCCAAACCTTTGGTCTGTACTGTATTTAATCGCCTTAAGGCCACACTAGATACTACAATATATACAGGATGGAATTTACAGAATATATATATATATATATATATATATATATATATATATATATATATATATATGTCAGAATACATTTATAGATAAGATATGGATTACAAGCAGATATACAGATGTATAAATTACCTTATTCCCTAGCTGACATAGGGGGGGCGCTGTGTAGCCACACGTTTCCTGGATCTTCCCCCACGTGTATCACACGAGACCACCCAAAGAACAACCCAAAATGTACACACTGGGATTATCAATCTGGCCACATTCCATGTCCCTTCCCACCTGGTGACCTCGCAGGGCTAGCCTTCTAGTTATCCAGGGAAAGTATGGATTTTAGTTTTCGTACATAACTCTGCCCTTGAGCATCTTACACGTAAGATATAACCGTTATATTTCTCCTTATTAATTGATCTATCCACAGACAGCTAATATGATATGTCTGTGGGCTTCCTTCGGGGAGTTATTTATTATTGAGGGCTACGTGTTTCACACAATTTTGCCAAAATACAGTTCAGACCAAAAGTTTGGACACACCTTATCACTCAAAGAGTTTTCTTTATTTTCAGGACTCTGAAAATTGTAGATTCACATTGAAGGCATCAAAGCTATGAATTAAAACGTGGAATGAAATACTTAAAAAAGTGTGAAACAACTGAAAATATGTCTTATATTCTAGGTTCTTCAAAGTAGCCACCTTTTGCTTTGATTACTGCTTTGCACACTCTTAGCATTCTCTTGTTGAGCTTCAAGAGGTAGTCACCGGAAATGGTTTTCCAACAGTCTTGAAGGAGTTCCCAGAGATGCTTAGCACTTGTTGGCCCTTTTGCCTTCACTCTGCAGTCCAGCTCACCCCAAACCATCTCGATTGGGTTCAGGTCTGGTGACTGTGGAGACCAGGTCATCTGGCATAGCACCCCATCACTCTCCTTCTTAGTCAAATAGCCCTTACACAGCCTGGAGGTGTGTTTGGGGTCATTGTCCTGTTGAAAAATAAATGATGGTCCAACTAAACGCAAACCGGATGGAATAGCACGCCGCTGCAAGATGCTGTGGTAGCCATGCTGGTTCTGTATGCCTTCAATTTTGAATAAATCCCCAACAGTGTCACCAGCAAAGCACCCCCACACCATCACACCTCCTCCTCTATACTTCACAATGGGATCAAGCCATGTGTCAGGGCCAGGCGGTCGGGCAGACCCAGGAGGTGGATCCACTGGGCCGAACTCTAAGATGGTGGTAAGGAGTCCGGTAGCTGAAGCACTATGGGCAGTAGAACAGTCCGTGCCAGTGAGTGTAACGAAGGAGTCCCTGGGACCGCGGAGTCACAGATGGTAGTCCGGGTGACGTAGCTCAGGTTCGGAAGCCGAGGTGATGTCAGGCGGGGTCCGGAACCTTTGGAGCGAGATGACGGGTCACCGCAGGGATCCGAGATGGTACGGACTGTCAGATGGCAGACGGACAGCGTGCGGGGTTCGGGATTCAGCAGGACCGGATGGCGAGGCAGGATCAGCTCTAGAAGAGAGATACGTGAGTATGGCAAGACGACACAAGGAGACCTGACTCCTAGCTTGGAAAACACGAAGATCAGGCCCCGCCCTCTTGGACAATACACCCCTTTATACCCTGTACCTGTTTAGCCTCATTTCCTGTTAATGGACGCTGGCCCTTTAAGAAAGGGTCAGTGACCGCGCGCGCGCCCTAATGCGCATGCGCGCAGCCCGGGTGCCAGAAGCCAGGGAAGGAGGCTGAGAAGAGGACGCAGGGGAGCCGGCCAGGGCCTGGGAGGCCGTCGGGCGCCGCGATCGGAGACCAGGGGGCCTGGGAAGGACGGGCACCGGAGCCAAGGACCCGGGGAGCGTGGCAGGTGAGCCGGGGAGCGGGGCTGAGGACCCGGGGAGCGGAGCGGAGGACCCGGGGAGGGGAGCCAAGGACCCGGGGAGCGTGACAGTACCCCCCCCCACGCCCCCCTCCCCGCAACCGGGACATGAAGGCATGGATCAGAGGAGTGCCCACGTGCTCCCTGGGCTCCCAGGACCTATCCTCAGGACCATACCCCTCCCAGTCCACCAGGAAGAACTGTCGGCCTCGAACAGTCTTCATGGCCACGATATCCCTTACCGCATAGATGTCGTCATCGGCAATAGGTGGAGGAGCCGGACTGGCAGCAGCGGAGAAGGGACCAAGGACAACCGGCTTGAGCAGGGAGACGTGGAATGAGTTGGGTATCCTCATCGTGGCCGGGAGCTGTAGCTTGTAGGAGACCTCATTGATCTTGCAGAGGACCTTAAACGGCCCGATGTAGCGAGGGCCCAGCTTGTAGGAAGGTATCTTCAATCGGATGTACTGGGAAGCAAGCCAGACCAGGTCACCAGGAGAGAAACACGGAGGGTCCAGACGCCTCTTGTCAGCGTGTTTCTTCATCCGCTGGGAAGCGCGTCCAAGGGACGCCTTGACAGAGTCCCAAATGGTAGCGAAGTCACGGGCTACAGTATCAGCCGCAGGGACATCCGAAGAAGGGGATATAGGCAATGGAACGGAGGGCTGAAGTCCGTAAACGACATGGAAGGGAGATTTGGAGGACGACTCACTGATGTGGTGGTTATGTGAGAATTCAGCCCAAGGCAGAAGCGTGGACCAGTCGTCGTGATGGGTGTTGACATAGTGACATAAGAAGGATGTCAAGATTTGATTGACCCTCTCCACTTGGCCATTAGACTGAGGATGGTATGCGGAAGAAAAGTCCAGAGTTACTCCCAGATGTTTGCAGAGCGCCCTCCAGAAGCGGGAGGTGAACTGAGTTCCTCTGTCGGACACGATGTGGGATGGAAAGCCATGCAAGCGGAAGATGTGATGGATATAGGCTTCCGCGAGTTCCTGAGCAGAGGGCAGTCCAGCCATGGGGATGAAGTGAGCCATTTTGGAGAACCGGTCCACCACGACCCATATGACTGTGTGTCCAGAGGATAATGGCAAGTCCGTAATAAAATCCATCGCTATGTGTTGCCACGGAACTGAGGGTATAGGCAGAGGCAGAAGACGGCCATAGGGCAGGTGTTTGGGCGTCTTGTTTCTGGCACAAGAGGAGCAGGCAGAGACAAAAGCAGCGACGTCCGTGCGAAGGGATGGCCACCAGTAATGGCGTACAATCGCACCCCATGTTCTCTTCTGGCCTGCATGACCGGCTGTTTTTGAGGCATGACCCCAGTGTAACACTTTTTGCCTGTCAGTCTCAGAGACATAGGTCTTTCCGGGCGGTATCTGGGCCAGGGTGACAGGGGCCACCGAAATGATCTTGCTAGGAGAGATGATGGGTTGGGTAGTCTCTTCCTCCTGCTCCATGGGCATGAAAGACCTAGACAAAGCATCAGCGCGTACGTTCTTGTCCGCGGGTCGGAAATGGAGCTGGAAGTCAAACCTGGCAAAGAATAGGGACCACCTGGCTTGCCGTGGGTTCAGTCGCTGAGCGGACCGCAGGTATTCCAGGTTCTTGTGGTCCGTGTAGATAATCACGGGGTACACTGCTCCTTCCAGGAGGTAGCGCCACTCCTCCAGAGCCAGTTTGACCGCCAATAGTTCTCGGTCACCGATGGTGTAATTACGTTCAGGCGCTGAGAAGCTCTTGGAGAAGAAACCGCACGTCACCATCTTGCCGGAGGAGGACTTCTGCATGAGCACTGCTCCGGCTCCCGAGGAGGAGGCATCCACCTCCAAGGTGAACTGGCGGTTTAACTCCGGACAGTGGAGTACAGGAGCGGAGGCAAATGCTCGCTTCAGTGAGCAAAACGCGGCGTCGGCCGCAGGTGACCAGTCCTTTGGATTAGCCTCCTTTTTGGTCAAAGCGGAGAGAGGAGCAGTCAGGGCAGAGAAGTGAGGGATAAACTGGCGGTAGTAGTTGGCGAATCCCAGGAACCGTTGGATTGCCTTCAGTCCAGAAGGGGGAGGCCAGTTGAGTATGGAGGAGACCTTCTTTGGATCCATCTGCAGTCCAGTGCCCGAGATGATGTATCCCAGGAAAGGGAGAGAAGACTGCTCAAAGACACACTTCTCATATTTGGCGTAGAGACGATTCTCTCTCAGTCTTTGTAAAACCAGCTGTACGTTCTCTCTGTGGGTCTGGAGGTCCGGAGAGAAGATAAGGATGTCATCCAGATAAACTACTACACAGATGTAGAGGAGGTCCCGGAATATGTCGTTCACCAATTCTTGGAAGACTGCTGGTGCGTTACACAGGCCGAAGGGCATCACGCAGTATTCATAATGCCCATCGCGAGTATTAAACGCGGTCTTCCATTCGTCCCCAGAGCGGATACGAACTAGGTTGTAGGCACCCCGAAGATCCAGCTTGGTGAACACACGGGCTCCTCTGAGCCGGTCGAACAATTCGGGGATGAGCGGCAGAGGGTACTTGTTTTTTACGGTGATCTGATTCAGACCCCGGTAGTCGATGCATGGGCGTAGGTCACCCTCTTTCTTCTTAACGAAGAAGAAGCCTGCTCCCGCAGGAGAGGAGGATCTCCGGATGAATCCCTTTGCCAGGCTTTCTGTGATGTAGGTGGTGTCACAAACCACCGGGGGGGGTCACTCAGAAATCCCCCGCGCTGGCTACCAGTACGTCACAATCGGGGGGTAACAAGTGGGGGTCACCCCTCCTTTATACCTCCCGACCGACAGACAGAGCACGTGACGCGCTCTCTAGCGCCCCTCTTATAGTCAGGCCAATTATGGAATTGCCCGACAATAAGCAAGGAGGCCGCTATACTACTTATGCCGAGTATTGAAGGGTCCCCGGTGAGAGTAGGGTATATATTCCCCCGACCTCCGCGGGCGGAATATATAAAACCTCCCCGAATCTCACTGGCCTCCCCACAATAATCCTTGGCACAACTCGCTGCCACCAACCGCTTCACGGTAACTATTAGCCGAACACACAGACGTGGGATTCAAGATCGAGATAACAGAACAGCCCAAGATTAATCATATAATTTAATCAGCCTAAAGCACACTAGAAACTACAATATATACAATAGGGAATCTACAGAATATACATATGTCAGAGTACAGTTACAGATAAAGCATGGTTTACAAACAGGCATACACAGTTCCAGCAGTTACCTTGTGCGTCTGGCCACAGGGGGGCGCTGTAGACCAGGTTTCTAGGAACTCCCACAGATGTTTCCTACACGTGACCCCCAGCGAAAGAACCCTGGAAAAGGGCCGAAGTAGGGTTATCAACCTGGGCAATCCAGGTCCCCTCCTACCTTAGTGACCTCACAGGGAAGCACTGCCACTCCCCCTGCATGGATCAGAATTATCCAGCAAAGGGGATATTGGCCATAACTTTGCCTGGGAGCGTCGTAGGCAGACGCCAATGCTCTCATTGTGACAGTTATGAATTTAGCTACAGAACGAGGGGACTCATGACCTGTCTGCCAGTTCCCCATTGGCTGATATCACGCCTGGGGCATTTCCCAATGTCCTGCTCCCATAAAAAGGGTGTGCCGGCATCGTCCGCATGCGGAGACACCATTTTTATGGTTGCCATATTTATCGGAAATATGGCTTGCGAGATATGAACCATTTTTTACTGGAGTCGTTCTGTCTGGCTACTTCCAGAGCCTTGCTAATTAGATAGCAGCTCCTACTACAGGGTGACGGCAGGGAGTCATCCTGTGTCCATTGTTCCCACACCACCTCATCTCCATATCACAGGACATGGCCATGGAGGTGTAAGTGGAACACTGAGAACAAGAAGGGAGGGGGCACTGCCAGGGAGTGATGAGGGATTATGACTGGAGTCATAATTCATCTTCATATCCCGGGATTTGCCTCACACCTCCCCCCTTTTGAGGGCGCTAGGGGGCAGCACACTCCGGTGTTCCCCCGTGCGCCCGTCCGCGACCTCTCCTTGTCGGGACAGCCCGTCTGCGTTACCGTGGTCACGGCCCCTTTTGTGGCGAATGGTGAAGTTGTATTGCTGGAGCGCAAGGCTCCATCGCAACAATCGCCCATTCGTCCCAGAGACGGTGTGCAACCAGCTGAGGGGATTGTGGTCCGTCTCCACGATGAAGTGGCGCCCGTATAGATAGGGTTGCAGACGCTGCAGGGCCCACACTATGGCCAGGCACTCCTTCTCCATCGTGGAATAGGCAACTTCCCTTGGTAACAGCTTCCTGCTCAGGTACAAGACTGGGTGCTCTTGGCTCGCAGAGTCCACCTGGCTGAGCACCGCACCGAGGCCGAAGTCACTGGCGTCGGTCTGTACTACAAACGGCCGCGTGAAGTCGGCTGCCTGTAGCACGGGCGGGCTGGACAGGGCGTCCTTTAGGGCCTGGAAGGCTGTCTCGCAGTCCATTGTCCAATCGACTGCAGAGGGCAGCTTCTTCTTGGTGAGGTCCGTCAAGGGCTTTGCCAGGCTACTATAGCGTGGAACAAACCTCCTATAGTACCCGGCGGTCCCTAAGAAGGACATCACCTGCTTCTTGGTCCTGGGGGTGGGCCAGGATGCGATGGCCTCCACTTTCTCAGGCTCGGGCTTCAGTGTTCTCCCGCCTACCCGGTGACCGAGGTACTGGACCTCGCTCATGGCCAGCTGACACTTTCCCGGCTTGATGGTCAAACCTGCCCGGTGGATCCGCCTGAGCACCTGTGCTAGATGCTCTAGGTGGTCCTCCCAGGTGGGACTGAAGACGGCAATGTCATCCAGGTACGCGGCCGCGTACCCTTCAAGTCCCTTGAGCAGGGTGTTGACCATCCGCTGGAAAGTGGCAGGGGCATTCCTCATCCCGAATGGCATCACCGTGGACTCGTATAGTCCAAATGGGGTAATAAAGGCAGAGCGTTCCCTGGCCTTGCGAGTCAGGGGGATCTGCCAATATCCCCGGCTCAGGTCCATGATGGTCAGGTACTGAGCCCCGGCCAACTGATCGAGCAGGTCATCGATGCGTGGCATTGGGTACGCATCGGCGACCGTGACAGCATTGAGCCCCCTGTAGTCCACGCAGAACCGAGTGGTTCGGTCCTTCTTAGGGACGAGGACTACCGGCGAGGCCCAAGCGCTGTTGGATGCCTGGATCACCCCCAGCTTCAGCATCTCGTCAATCTCCTGGCGCATGTGTTGCTGCACCTCCAGGGAGACCCGATATGCTGAACGCCGGATCGGGGGATGATCCCCAGTGTCCACGTGATGGACAGCCAAGTCAGTCCTTCCGGGCTGGTTGGTAAACAACCCCCGGAAGGGGAGGAGGGTGGCCCACAGCTGGGACCGTTGGTCCTCCAAGAGCTGGTGGCCAACTTCCACATCCTCAATGGATCCGCCTGCCCTAACCTGGGCTAGCATATCCAAGAGGGTTTCCGCTTCTCCCTCCTCGGGCAGGTTGCACACGGGGAGCGCACATGCCTCCCGCTCATGATGTGCCTTCATCATGTTCACATGGAAGGGCTTCCGCCTTCCACGGGCAGGGTCCAGGGTGACCAGGTACGTCACAGGGTTGAGCTGCTGGTACACGAGGTATGGGCCTTCCTAGGCTGCCTGAAGCTTGTCCTGTGGTACGGGGACCAGTACCCACACCTTTTGACCCACTTGGTAGGTCCTCTCACAAGCGTTCTGGTCGTACCAACGCTTCTGATCGGCCTGGGCTTGAGCCATATTGTCGTGTACCAGTTGCGTCAAGGCCTGCATTTTGTCCCGGAAGCGCATGACATACTCGATAACCGACACTCCAGGGGTGGCCAAATCCCCTTCCCAAGCCTCTTTCACCAGAGCCAGGGGGCCCCGCACACGTCGCCCGTACAGGAGCTCAAACGGTGAGAATCCTGTTGAGGCCTGTGGAACCTCCCGGTAAGCAAATAACAGGTGTGGGAGATACCGCTCCCAGTCACGCCCATGGGAGTCGACCAACATCTTAAGCATCTGCTTTAAGGTGCCATTGAACTGCTCGCACAGGCCATTAGTCTGTGGATGGTACGGGCTGGCCACCAGATGTCGCACCTGGACTTGCTTACAGAGGGCCTCCATCAGCTGGGACATGAATTGGGTCCCCCGGTCAGTGAGCATTTCCTGGGGAAAACCCACTCGGGAGAAAATCTCCAGCAATGCGGTGGCCACCTTGTCAGCCCGAATGGACGACAAGGCCACTGCTTCTGGGTACCGGGTGACATAGTCCACTACCGTCAGTAGGAAGCGTTTCCCGGAGCTGCTGGGGATGGCCAGCGGGCCGACCAGATCCACAGCCACCCTCCTGAAAGGCTCATCGATGATGGGCAGAGATACCAGTGGGGCTTTGGGGCGTGGCCCCGCCTTCCCCACTCTCTGACAGGTTTCACACGAACGGCAGTAGGCAGCCACATCGGCCCCCATTTTTGGCCAGTAGAAATGCTGGTTTAACCTGGCCTTGGTCTTAGCGATCCCTAGGTGTCCGGCCATCGGAATCTCATGTGCGATCCGCAACAACTCCGTCCGGAACGGATAGGGTACCACCAACTGTCGGTCCCTGGGCCACGCCTCCGGTGAACCCTGCTGGACCGTGGCCCGGTACAGCCGTCCTTGGTCCCAGACCACTCGCTCCGGGTCCGAGTCCGAGGGAGGCTGTGCCGCCTGCTCCTTAAGAGCTTTCAGGCTGTCGTCAGCTTCTAACGCTGCCTGAAACCCCTGACTAGATGTGGCCAGAATCGACGAGACTGTCACATCTTCAGTCAGTACCCCGGGACCTGTGTCCTGGCCTCCACCTGACTCGGCTGCCACTTGGTCAGAAGGGGAAGAGCTATCGGACCTCCGGGAGGCCCCTTGGCTTCCAGCACTCCCACTGCGGGTGACAGCGGCCACAGCCGCTGCGACCGTGGGTCGTGCCTGCTCCTCCTCCGTTCCTGACCAAGTCGCCGGTTCAGGCAGACCTACCTGGCTTCCTGACACCCCGGTTGTGGGGGAACCATGCACCGAGATCTTACCTGGGAGCACTTCCGCTCCTGGACCGGCCCCAATCTCACCTGCCTGTTCCCCTCCTGCAGCAACAGAACCCCGCTGGGAAATCTCTGGGGACCCCACATTTGCTGTGGTAGCCCCCACCCCACACACTGGTCCTCCCCCTGCAGCACCCTGCTCTCTGCTTATCCCTGCAGAGGGCAACAGATCCCAGCTCACAGGCTGGTTACTTGTAGAGGCATTGTCACACCTTTCTCTGACCCCCTCCCCTGTCACAGCTGCAGCTGAGTGTGTGTCTATGGTGTCTATGCAAGCAGAAATATCAGAGTTCACTCCCTCCTCCCTTACATCATTCATAGATAACACATTAACATTGTTAGGAGTCATGTCAGTACTGGCTGAAGGTTCAGCCTTTGGGGGGGGCCCAAACTGGGAGGTTATCTGCCCCAAATCTGTCCCAAGTAGCACGTTTGCGGGGATCCGATCAGTTACCCCCACCTCCCTCACCCCTCGCCCTGCGCCCCAGTCCACATAAATGCCAGCAACAGGCAGCGCCGGGTCAGTGCCTCCAATCCCGGAGACAGCGAGGGTTTTTCCAGGGATCAAGTCTTGGGGGGACACCATCTCAGGCCGCACCAGAGTCACCTCCGAGGCGCTGTCTCGCAGTCCTATGGTCACAGACCGGCCGACGGTGACAGGTTGGAAGCTGTCCAGGGACCTACCACCACCCCCACCCACACAATACACCTTGGGCGGCCCTTGGGACGGGGACGGAGCCGGGGCCTTGGGACGCTGAGGGCACATGGCCTTGAAGTGTCCAGGTAGGTTGCACTGGTGGCACCGTCTTGGTTCCGCCACGGGCCTGGAGAGGGGAGTTGAGGGGGACACCCCCTGCAGTCTAGGGGCAGGTGGGGCAGTCGCAGAATTCATCTTACCCCCTCTCCAGGTGCTGCTGGTGGCCGCTCTCCTGGCCTCAGGGGCCCGGTTGTTGGTGTAGTCATCGGCGAGGGCAGCTGTAGCCGTGGACCCCTTTGGCTTCTGGTCTCGGATGAACTGGCGGAGATCCTCAGGGCAGTTCCACAAGAGTTGCTCCGTGATGAACAAGTCCAGGATCTCCGGTCCGGTGGAAAGCTGCAGGCCTTGGGTCCAGTGGTCGGCAGCTCGGGCAAGTGCCCGCCGGTGGTCAGCCCAGGAGTCCTTTGGTCCCTTCTGTAGGATCCGGAACTTCTTGCGGTAGGACTCTGGAGTGAGGTTGTACTGTTGGATCAGGGCCCGCTTGATGGTGTCGTAGCCCTGATCTGCCTCAGCAGGCAAGTCCCCAAGGACATCCAGGGCCTTACCCCTTAAACGGGGGGTCAGGTATTTGGCCCACTGGTCCTTGTCCAGATGGTGCTGCAAGCAAGTCCGTTCAAAAGCAGTCAAGAAAGAGTCCAAGTCTCCATCCTTCTCCAGCACTGGGAAGTCCTCAACACGGACCTTTGGAAGTTTGGTGTCTCGAAGGTCACATGTGGCTGATGAGGGCCGGAGCTGAGCTAGCTGCAGCTGGTAGTCACGGTCTGCCTGTCGCTCTCGCTCTTCACGCGCTGCCTGCCGCTCTCGCTCCGCAGCCTCACGCTCTGCGTGCCGCTCTGCCCTGCGCTCTGCCAGGAGTTCCTTGTAGCCCTTCTGGTCTCCAGCCTGGAGAAGGGCCATAGCCATTTGAAGAAGGCTATCCGAGCCTCCCAGGCTCGGTGGAATGGCACGTGGTGATCTGCGGCACGCTGCGGAGCCTGGTGATTCACTGTCCCTTTCAGAGCGGAGGGCTGGCATCTGGCTCGTTGAGGAACCTGGGGTGAGCTCCTCCTCATCTTGTCCAGCAGTGCCAGGTTGCGCAATGTCCTCGGCAGAACGGTTTTCTGGCGTCGAGCTCCTGGAGGACTCGTGGGCAACCTCCTCATTGCTGTCCACAGCACCGTCCTCCCTCTCTTCGGCTCCTGCCTTAGCATTGGCCAGTTGCATAGCTCTGCTCCTGGTGCCATCAGCCATTCTTGCAGACTTTTGGTCACTGACACAGAACTGACACCTGATGCCTCCACACACCTTACAGTATCTGCACTCTGACACTCTAGTGTTGAGCTAGTCTGAAGACCCCAGCAGCCACAGCTGCTGCAGGCAGTCTTTAGTGTCTGGGAGTATGGGTCTCACACTCACACACACTATTATCTCGATCCCACCGCTATGCCACCAATATGTCACAAACCACCGGGGGGGGTCACTCAGAAATCCCCCGCGCTGGCTACCAGTACGTCACAATCGGGGGGTAACAAGTGGGGGTCACCCCTCCTTTATACCTCCCGACCGACAGACAGAGCACGTGACGCGCTCTCTAGCGCCCCTCTTATAGTCAGGCCAATTATGGAATTGCCCGACAATAAGCAAGGAGGCCGCTATACTACTTATGCCGAGTATTGAAGGGTCCCCGGTGAGAGTAGGGTATATATTCCCCCGACCTCCGCGGGCGGAATATATAAAACCTCCCCGAATCTCACTGGCCTCCCCACAATAATCCTTGGCACAACTCGCTGCCACCAACCGCTTCACGGTAACTATTAGCCGAACACACAGACGTGGGATTCAAGATCGAGATAACAGAACAGCCCAAGATTAATCATATAATTTAATCAGCCTAAAGCACACTAGAAACTACAATATATACAATAGGGAATCTACAGAATATACATATGTCAGAGTACAGTTACAGATAAAGCATGGTTTACAAACAGGCATACACAGTTCCAGCAGTTACCTTGTGCGTCTGGCCACAGGGGGGCGCTGTAGACCAGGTTTCTAGGAACTCCCACAGATGTTTCCTACACGTGACCCCCAGCGAAAGAACCCTGGAAAAGGGCCGAAGTAGGGTTATCAACCTGGGCAATCCAGGTCCCCTCCTACCTTAGTGACCTCACAGGGAAGCACTGCCACTCCCCCTGCATGGATCAGAATTATCCAGCAAAGGGGATATTGGCCATAACTTTGCCTGGGAGCGTCGTAGGCAGACGCCAATGCTCTCATTGTGACAGTTATGAATTTAGCTACAGAACGAGGGGACTCATGACCTGTCTGCCAGTTCCCCATTGGCTGATATCACGCCTGGGGCATTTCCCAATGTCCTGCTCCCATAAAAAGGGTGTGCCGGCATCGTCCGCATGCGGAGACACCATTTTTATGGTTGCCATATTTATCGGAAATATGGCTTGCGAGATATGAACCATTTTTTACTGGAGTCGTTCTGTCTGGCTACTTCCAGAGCCTTGCTAATTAGATAGCAGCTCCTACTACAGGGTGACGGCAGGGAGTCATCCTGTGTCCATTGTTCCCACACCACCTCATCTCCATATCACAGGACATGGCCATGGAGGTGTAAGTGGAACACTGAGAACAAGAAGGGAGGGGGCACTGCCAGGGAGTGATGAGGGATTATGACTGGAGTCATAATTCATCTTCATATCCCGGGATTTGCCTCACAGGTGGACATGGCCCTGGTTTCGGCTGGAGACAACGGATATATCCGTCCTCGAGGCGGTGTTGTTCCTGGGAGCAGGTCGATGGCACAATCGTAGGGACGGTGTGGCGGAAGTACCTCAGACTCCTTCTTGTCAAAAACGTCTGCGAAGGACCAATAGGCCGAAGGCAGTTCCGGCAGGTTCTCTGGAACCGGAGGTCGTCGGATGGGTTGTATGGACTTCAGACACTTCTCATGACAAGCAGGACCCCATCGGGTGATTTCGCCAGTACCCCAGCTGACTGATGGTTCGTGTGTCCGCAACCAGGGAAGTCCCAGCAGGATTTGATGGGACATGTGTGGAAGGACGTAGAGAGCGATGTTCTCGGTGTGCAGGGCACCGATACGCAGTTCGACCGGACTGGTGACCCAGGAGATGGTATCAGAGAGGGGTCTCCCATCCACAGAGGCAATCACTAGGGGCTTCTCGAGTGGAGTAACAGGCAGCTGGTACTTGTCCACCGTGGCCTGCTGGATGAAATTGCCTGCTGCTCCAGAGTCGAGGTATGCCTCAGCCGTGAAGCGCGTCTCTCCCATTGACACTTGCACAGTCCACATAACCGGGTCTGAGAGAGTCCCAGCACCTAGGGTGGCCTCTCCTACCAACCCTAGGCTTTGGAGTTTCCCGGCCTTTCCGGACAGGAGCGTAGGAGGTGTGTGTCCTCTCCGCAGTAAAAGCAGAGACCCTTGGCGAGCCGCTCTGCTCGACGTTGTTCAGACTGTCGTACTCGGTCGATCTGCATGGGCTCGTGGACGGGAATCCCAGCTGTTGATGACTGAGATACGGAGGGCTTCTGTGGAGGAGAGGAATGCCGTACCGGACGTCTCTCACGAGACAGCTCTTTGGAGCGCTCCTGAAAACGTATGTCCACTCGAGTTGCTAGGGCAATCAGGGCATCTAGGGTGGAGGGCACGTCACGACCCGCCAACTCATCTTTGATGCGACTCGAGAGTCCTTCCCAGAAGGCGGCTGTTAGGGCCTCATTATTCCACCCGAGTTCTGAAGCCAAAGTGCGGAAACGGATGGCGTATTGGCCCACCGTCAGTGTTCCTTGACGTAAGCGGAGGAGGGATGAAGCAGACGCAGAGGCGCGTCCCGGCTCGTCAAAGGTGCTGCGAAAGGCCTGCAGGAACTCTTGAAGATCCTTGGTCATAGGGTCCTCCTTCTCCCACAACGGGTTCATCCACGCCAGTGCCTCGCCCTCCAGGTGAGACATGATGAAGGCGACCTTGGCTTGGTCGGAGGCAAACAGATGTGGCAGCTGCGTGAAATGGAGGGAGCATTGGTTTATAAACCCCCTGCAGGACTTGGGATCTCCGGCGTACCGGGGTGGTGAGGCCAAACGCAGTCTGGAAGCATCCGAAGAAGCAGCCACGGGAGCGGGGGACGTGGCTTGACTAGTGGCGGCTTGGGATGTCGAAGACGTGACTGCCGCTTGTAGCGTGGTCAGGCGGGTGTCCACGGAAGTCATAAAGTTCAGCATGCGGGTCTGGACTTCACGCTGGCGTTGGAGTTCCTCTTGCAAGGCTGCTAGTGCTGCAGCGGGATCCATGGCCTGATCTTACTGTCAGGGCCAGGCGGTCGGGCAGACCCAGGAGGTGGATCCACTGGGCCGAACTCTAAGATGGTGGTAAGGAGTCCGGTAGCTGAAGCACTATGGGCAGTAGAACAGTCCGTGCCAGTGAGTGTAACGAAGGAGTCCCTGGGACCGCGGAGTCACAGATGGTAGTCCGGGTGACGTAGCTCAGGTTCGGAAGCCGAGGTGATGTCAGGCGGGGTCCGGAACCTTTGGAGCGAGATGACGGGTCACGGCAGGGATCCGAGATGGTACGGACTGTCAGATGGCAGACGGACAGCGTGCGGGGTTCGGGATTCAGCAGGACCGGATGGCGAGGCAGGATCAGCTCTAGAAGAGAGATACGTGAGTATGGCAAGACGACACAAGGAGACCTGACTCCTAGCTTGGAAAACACGAAGATCAGGCCCCGCCCTCTTGGACAATACACCCCTTTATACCCTGTACCTGTTTAGCCTCATTTCCTGTTAATGGACGCTGGCCCTTTAAGAAAGGGTCAGTGACCGCGCGCCCTAATGCGCATGCGCGCAGCCCGGGTGCCAGAAGCCAGGGAAGGAGGCTCAGAAGAGGACGCAGGGGAGCCGGCCAGGGCCTGGGAGGCCGTCGGGCGCCGCGATCGGAGACCAGGGGGCCTGGGAAGGACGGGCACCGGAGCCAAGGACCCGGGGAGCGTGGCAGGTGAGCCGGGGAGCGGGGCTGAGGACCCGGGGAGCGGAGCGGAGGACCCGGGGAGGGGAGCCAAGGACCCGGGGAGCGTGACACCATGTAGTGTCCATCCGTTCACCTTTTCTTCAAAGACACGGTGGTTGGATCCAAAGATCTTAAATTTGGACTCATCAGACCAAAGCACAGATTTTCACTGGTCTAATGTCCATTCCTTATGTTCTTTAGCCCAAACAAGTCTCTTCTGCTTGTTGCCTGTCCTTAGCAGTGGTTTCCTAGCAGCTATTTTACCATGAAGGCCTGCTGCACACAGTCTCCTCTTAATAGTTGTTCTAGAAATGAGAAGGTGTGTCCAAACTTTTGGTCTGTACTCTATGTGTTATCTGCATCTGGCCATCAGGAATCTGAAAATATGCCTATTTCATTTATTTGGGCGACGTACTCTCCAATAATGTAACTCTTCTAATGGCTCCAAAGGACCTGGAGCCAATCCTTAGAAGATAGATTATAAACCTGAGTTCTCCTCCCACCTCCTGTGCAGGACAATTCATTTTGCAGGAGGTGTGCTGGCTCAGGAACTGTCCTAATTGAATTTTGCCACCTTGAGTTCTCGCAGAGCTGCAAGGGGGCTTGGGGGTATGTACAGTGACAGCTGACTGACCTTTGTCATAATTCTCATCATATATCTCAGCATAATCCTCACACTTCTCCATCTCTTAAATGTACCTAGATGAGTGAGTGCATGTTGTTGGTATTTCTCACTACTTGTCAGGAGTACTTGTGGTTGCGTATGCGATATCCGACTTATGGAATTTTTAACTGCTTCACTGAATACAAAGAAAGAACTATTTGAGGTGGTCTGGGCTCCGTGGGACTATTACTGTGTGCAACATAATGTATACAGTCCTGCTACAATTCCATGTTTTCCAGTTTTTTTTCATCCCTCTCCCCATCCATTGTTTTTGCCTTGAGTCTGCTCTATTATATAGCAAACTACAATATTTGAAAAAATATTGCATTTTGATGCGTCTTTTTGCCAGAAGATGCAGATTTGATGCAGGAATATGCTGTAGTCATTTCACCACCAAATCTATGTCTCTTGGCAACAAAATGTGGTTTTCTGCTATGCGATGCAGGTCTGTGAGTTCAGGTCACCTATTTTTACCTTTGCAGCATTTTTTTTTACGCCTACGTAAAATTTTAGCATAGTACTGTATATCCTTCACACTTCAAACCTTTATACAGAATGCACATGCACCACTGAGCACTAACACTGTTCTGTCACTTCATAGCATCTATCAGGAGTTGTTTTTCCTAAACAATTGGACAATTATATCTGCCATTTTTAGTCGCGGCCAAGGGACGTTATGGCCAGGGGTGGCCATTTATAGTGAATTCTCTGCATACCCGCATCCACTAATCTGTGTCTAATTCAACTTACAAGACTCATAAGATATTTCTGGATACTGGGAAAGTGAGTAAACCTCTGCTGGACACTAGGCATTAACTCACCCTCCCATGCTACTATAGACCAATAACCCCAAAAGCACACATTTACCCAAAATAAAGCTAAAAGAACATCTCAGCATATGTTTGTATTTTTTTTTTACAAATTTATATGACTTAAAGGACACTAACATATTCTCATTCATCATTCTCCCTGGCTTCACTACATATTCACCTCATGTAGCTTGCCTCAAGAAACCGGCTGATTAATACAGCAGACACCTTGGTATTGCATGCGAATGACAGACTCCTATATTGTCAGGATTCAAGCTAGAAATTATTATATTCAATGGTAATAACTTTTAATGTGAGAACTTTTTTGGTTTACTAATCAACTGCAAAAACTAGTTTAACTCTGTTATTATAGCAGTTGGCAATCTGAAACCAAAAGTCAATGTGCGCAACTATTGTAAAATTGTGAATGTAGAATGCAGTCTTCCTTTACACTACCAAAAGATTCTAACCAGTTTATAAAGCTGGAGAAAAAGATCTAATTTATAAGAAGGATGTTCTCATTATCTGCTGTTGGTCAGCTGATGTTTTATATTATTTATCCATAGATCTGCTGTAACATGTGTGAAATTTTAGAGTATTCTTCCCCAGTAATATACTGTATTTTTTGGACTATAAGACGCACTATCCTTCCCAAAAATATTGGAGGAAAGTGGGGGTGCTTTTATAGTCTGGATATGCCAGGCTGTGGCTGTGGCTGTGAAGGGGGGGAGGGGGGGTTATGGTGGCATAACGAGTTACATGAGGCAGGAACAGGGTCACAGGAAGTAGGAGTCAGATATGGGGCTAAATGTGCCCACTATTAAAGAAAATGAATATTCATTGCTTTCCATGTCCATAATCCTACCCTCCTCTGGACAATGAAACCAGTGCTGAGAGGTGAGTAAGATTATGGAATTTGGGGAGCAGTGAATATTTATTCTCTTTAATAGTGTACACATATTCATCCAGCCGCCAGCTTCCTGCAGCGGCTGGGCAATCACGTGTGTCCGCTATTAAAGAGAATGAATATGCACTGCTCCCCATGCCCAAAATCCTGAGCATGGGCAACAGTGAATATTCCGGCAGCTGACGTCTGCATGTAACTTGGCGCACATGGCTTTGACGTCATATGCTGTTCATTTGCTTGCATGCTGAAATAAGCTGATGGAATCAGAAGAGGACACCGCTTACCAGGTGAGTGGAGGGATGTTGAGTATAATTGTTTAGTTTTTTAAGCGTGCGGCGTGATGGGAGGCATATACACCAAGATGGTCCCATGATTGAGGAAATGTATGCCAGAATGGGGAACATATATAACAGGATGAGGGCCATATATAACAGGATGGGGAATATACCTAGCAGTATGGGCTCAGGATGGGAAACATATATACCAGGATGGGGGGAACATATACCTGGAAGGGTCCCACGATGGGGGACACATATATCTGGATGAGATTCAGGATGGGAAAAGTAGTACAGAATTAAGGGACATTACCCCCACAACAGTGTCAGCAGAGCAGATCACCCCATAACAGTGCGTCATGACCACATTATTGCTTCAGTTTTTTTTGTAGAATTTTCTTCCTCTAAAACCTAGATGTTTCTTATAACATGGTGTGTCTTATAGTCCAGAAAATACAGTAGTTGGTTTAAAAAAAGAAAACTAATCAGTTCAGTCTATTCTCCTGCAATATGATCCAGAAGTAAGCACAGAAAAAAGAAACAAAACATTATGCAGAAGATAAAGTTTCCTCCTCGTGAATCAGTTCTTCCCTAAATCTCCAGGGTCCATAATTTTTAATATTATTAGAGTGAAGAAAAGGCTACTTTTAAACTACTTAAATGAATATGTCATGGCAATTTCCTGACACATAGTTTCATAGTCTCACTGCTCTTTCAGAATAAAAACACTTCTATGGCTCTGGCCGTTTTCTTATGGTTTATACCTTTTTCTGAGTGAAGAGGGTAAAACAAAGTTTTAATATTTCACCAAAATTTCTGCTCACTTGGTAGTTTCTTCAAACAAATTAGGTAACTATAAATTAAGGTAAACTTTCTACTATGTGAAATGCAAAGTAATTAGGAATTTGGTCCTCCAAGCTTTTATGCCAATCACTTTAACTTTCATTTTGCTTTACATTTTTTAAGTAAAACTGACAGCAAATTTTTAGAAATTATCTTTTATCATATTTTAAACCACAATAGATATACAATAGATGCACTCAGAGCTTCTGTTTGTATAAATAGTTTTATTTTTGCATCAATCCGCTTTGATTGGGTATACTTTGACTTTTTCTAGTACAAAAGGTTTCTGTTCTTTACAAAATAAGAAATTATTTGGAGAGTTTAACAAGATGCTAAGCAAAATGCTTCAAGAGCAGAAAAGATCACTAAGGCCCCCTTCACACGTCCGTGAAAAACATGCACGTGTGTTACGGGCCGTTTTTCGGGTCCGTGTCCCATTTTTGTGTCCGTTTTTATGGTCCGTGTGGCATCTGTGTGAATTGCGTATGCTAGTCATGTTTGTGTGTAGAACGTCCGTGTGTGCGTGTGGATTGAACGTGTATGTGTACGTGGAATGTCCGTGTGGAATGTCCATGTGTGTGATGCACAATGTCGTTTATAAATGTCGGCTGACAGCCGACAGAGTTGCGCGATGAGAATGAACTCGGGTGAACTTCACCCGACTTCATCCTCATACCGCGGCTCTGTCTGTGTCGAGTACTGATTAACGGTCCCCTGTGAAGGATTCACCGGTGACCGCTAATCCCCCGAGTGACTGAAGTTTCCCCCCCTCTCTCATACTCACCGATCCCCGATCACCGGCGCGGCGCTGCACAGCATTCACACTGCTGCGGCGGCTTTTACTATTTTGAAAAAGCCGGCCGCTCATTAAACAATCTCGTATTCCCTGCTTTCCCCGCCCACCGGCGCCTATGATTGCTTGCAGTGAGACACGCCCCCACGCTGAGTGACAGGTGTCTCACTGCACCCAATCACAGCAGCCGGTGGGCGTGTCTATACTGTGCAGTAAAATAAATAAATAAATAATTAAAAAAAACGGCGTGAGAGTACCCCCAATTTTAATGCCAGACAGATAAAGCCATACGGCTGAAGGCTGGTATTCTCAGGATGGGGAGCTCCACGTTATGGGGAGCCCCCCACCCTATTAATATCAGTCAGCAGCCGCCCAGAATTGCCGCATACATTAGATGCGACAGTTCTGGGACTGTACCCGGCTCTTCCCGATTTGCCCTGGTGCTTTGGCAAATCGGGGTAATAAGGAGTTAATGGAAGCCCATGGCTGCCACTAAATCCTAGATTAATCATGTCAGGCATCTCCCCGAGATTCCTTTCATAATTAATCTGTAAGTTACAGTAAATAAACACACACACCAGAAAAAATCCTTTATTAGAAATAAAAAACACAAACATATACCTTGGTTCAACAATTTAATCAACCCGAAAAAGCCCTCCATGTCCGGCGTAATCCATGATGGTCCAGCGTCGCTTCCAGCTCTGCTGCATGGAGGTGACAGGAGCAGCAGAAGACACCGCCGCTCCTGACAGCTCCACGCGGCAAATGAAGAGTGCCGCGCGATCAGCTGAGCTGTCACTGAGGTTACCCGCTGTCAACGCTGGATCCAGTAAGTATGAGAGAGGGGGGGAAACTGACCGACAGACTGTGAGAGAGGGACAGACAGACAGAGAGACCGAAAGAGAGACCGACCGACGGACTCAGGGAGATTGACCGACATACACAGAAATAGAAAGAATGGCCGACTTCACTAGAAATAAAAACACCAAACGGACACGGACTATAGGTAGATGCATACGTGTTTACTAACGTGTGTGCACATACCCATAGACTTTCATTGTGTCCACGTGTGCGTGCTCCGTGCAGATAACGGACATGCATCCGTGCAAAACGCAAACACATACGGATCACGGATACGCGCACACGGACATAATGAAATAACGTACGTGTGACTACAATCATAGATTAACATTGGTGCATGTTTGTCCGTGTCTCCGGTATATACGGAAACGGAACAAACACGCACGTGTTTCACGGACGTGTGAAGGGGGCCTAAGGCAGTATTTCTCATTGCTCGTACATTCATATGCAGCTACTGTACAATGGTGCTTGAAAGTTTGTACACCCTTCAGAATTTTCCATATTTCTGCATAAATGTGACCTAAAACTACATAAGATTTTCCCACAAGTCCAAAAAATAAAGAGAAATAAATAAAACAAATGAGAATAACATATTAGACTGTCATTTTTTTCATTAGGGAAAATTATCCAATATCACAAGTCTGTGAGTGTTTAAAGTATATGAACCTTTAATATTGGCAGATAATTTGAAGGTTATATTAGAGTCTATTGTTTTCTATCAGTAGCATGACAACTGGTGGTAAGTGTGCTATCTGTTTTACACAAAAGAACAAGGATCGATCAAAGTCTGATCTTCACATCACGTTTATGGAGTATATAATACTATAAACAAAGATTTCTGAGCACTGTAGATGAAACGCTGTTGATGCTAATTGTGATGATTCAGTATCTGACCACTTGTGTGGGAGGTGAACTGTTCTTGATTTTTCCAGATGTATAGGTCCTTTATTTGGTAAATCAAGAGAAGTTAGCCATTGCCTCATATCAGACTGATCAGAGCCCTATTGTCTGTTAAATGTGTATTGTCTGTTAAATGTATATTGCCTTAACCCCTTTGACTACATAATTCAAAGAAAAATTATGCAGTCGGATTGAACTATGGACTAATGAAAGGACAGACACCTCCCACCAATCCTGTAAGACACCATACTTTGAAATAGTAACTGAAGGGTATAAAAGGGGCTTAGTTTCTGTCACCAGATTGATATTCTACAAGACTTCAACCTAGGATCCAGCTAGAAGATAACAGAACTGCTGCAAGATTAATTAATTCTACAGGACGTCAGCCTAGGATCCATGGTTCCAGCTGAAGGGTCACAGAACTGCTTCACTGCTCAATTCTGAGCCAATAAATTTGCTTGGTGAACCCAGGTTGGGACAATTCAGTTTCCTGGCAACATATCTTGCCGAACGATCACCTTCCTTATCTTGCCGCTATCTCCTCTCGGTGGGTGCCCTGACCTCATAGATTTTCTACACTTTAGAGGGGGCCAGTAGCAGTAAAATAGTTTATTGTATGTATACTAAGGCCAATCAACTCTCAAATTCTTGAACAGACGGCTTCCAAAAATATTTAAATAGTGAATACAGCAAATAATGATTATGTAAATAAATTAGACCTATCACTGACCCATCTAATTTTTTTTACATACTTAAGTAATAATCTTTTGACACAATAATATTCCTTCATTACTTCTGACGTCTTGTCAGTTCAGTATTTACATCTATTTATTGGGGTTTTTCTCTCCTCTGTTAGCTCACATAAATATAACATTATTTTTATGTTGCCTGTTTTTTAAGAACCTAGTCTGCACAAACAGCCTAATCTTTCACTGTTTTCGGAAAGATTGTACTCAGAACTCTGAGGCAGAATGACAGGTGTGGGCTACAATTTTCCAGAAAGGGACTAACTATGAGTCACTTTATCTTTTCTTCTTTCAGCTCTGCAGGTGATCTGTTGAGAATTATAAGTGACACATTTTTGCCAGAGTTAAGATACTTTCTGTTGTTAATTCTAATAATGTAAAATCATTGCATAACTCGACTATCACTTCAATGGAAAATGAAATGGCAGCTAGGATACTATCTGAAAACAAAATGTAGTACAGTATGTGCGCTACATGCATCTACCATTCTGTGTTTCTCATTTTAGCCTGTCTTTCTTTCGCTGTCTTTCTTCTCTCAATTAATTATTTAATATAGGATTCTCATGCTGCATTACTGCTCGTTAAGAGCTTCCCTAGAAAATCTAATTCTATCAGCACTTCAGGGGAATTCAGAGAGGAGACTACCGAACAAGAAAGAAGAAAATGGAGGTAGCGGAAAGAAGTAAAAATATGAAGAATGCCAGAAAGCGTGAGATGGAAAGCATTACAACAACGCAATAGATCAGCATTTAGCAGGTAGAAAACAGGTACAAAATTGTTCACATTGATAGAAAACTAAGATTAGCATGCAATGCATAGTATTTGAATAGCATAACAATAGACCGTAGGATTATAGAGATCCGAGAAATATACAAAATACAAAAATAGACAGATCACGAATAATAAATAATAGATAGCTAAGAAAAATTCTGAAAAGCACAATAACAATTACAGAAAAAGGGGGATATAGGACGATCCCCCACCAACTGTGTTCGGAATATTAAGATCAACATTAAAATCCTATTAAGCCCATGCGAGGCTGCAGGGAATGTACTAAATTGGTTTTATTTTGCTTAGTTTTCTGAGCATACATGGTTAACTCACTGCGGAGGACATAACTGATGTATACATATTAACCATAAAAGAGTATTACATTCTACACACCCTGCGCCATAGAACTATTCAAAGTGGTAATTTCTAGAACAAGTCACTTCAGTGATTTATTACTGATGTAAATCTCAGTTATGACCAGATATAAATGTTTAGCCAGTTGGGATATTTGGATAGAGTACTTGTATTGTTCTGTGCTTTAAAAGGGAACTGTCTGTCAAAGGGTATAAGAAAATAAAAAAAACTTTACAATAGAATAAATTACTTTTTCCAATACTATTGTCAATTACAGAAAGCTGCTGGCACATTATAACACTGTTATATCAATGTCAACTACTTACAAAATAGATAGCGTCACATAACTGTAAGATGATGGACATGATGGCCCATTCCCCATGACGACACCAATATTATTGTTATGATATATAGTATATAATGTGATATAATATATATATATATATATATATATATAATGTTTGTACTGTGAATTGTCATCTGTTGTGATACTGTCTAATGTTTGTACTGTACTGTGAAGAAGCTGTGAAGAAAACAGTTAACAGGTGGGACTAACCTATAGTGGGCGGGGTTTAGGTCAAGATACAGACAGAGTTTCCTGCTAGAACATCAGATAGGCCGCAGCTTGTGACTAGAGCAGACCTAAGGTCTCATTATTCGACAAGGCCGCATGTCATGGGTGTCCCTGCAGCTTGAGGAGACCAGAGCCAGAGGTACCATGAGAAGGAGGTGACCGGAAAATAGAATAATCCATCAGAATGAGGTCAGAGGACTGACCAACAGAACGAGTGGCCGAGTGAGATGGGTCCTCAACTAAGCCGCTTAGCAGCAAGTCCTTAGTTAGTTTACAACTTCTGAAGGTGACGTGTCTGGATGGAATAGAACATGAGACAAAGGGAGTATGTACCCTGATTGGAAGTCCGATTGACATCAGTAGGGCAAAGCCATATTGGCAAAACATTTCCTTTACAAGGAGAACAGGTCTCGGAACCACAGGAGGGAAAGAATGATTCTCATGAACTGTACTGTGATGTTGAGCTGGTTGGTAGTGAAACCAACAGGACTGTCAAAGGCAGAAACATTGAACCCCATCTTTCATATTGCATGCTGGGGCATAAGAGAACAGCACCTGACCCATGACTACTGCCCTGCTTCACGCTACGTAATCAAGTTGATAAATCACATTGCAAAAAGTTAGAAAGTGACAAGCCCAATAGCAGGATGTCATACAAATATCACTTTGAAATACTTATGGCTAAATGGACAGATTAGCCTTGTTGCCAAACCACCTAAAATTTATATTTTGTGGGGGGCGTTATTTACCTACTATCATATTCCACAGACACTGTCATCACTGAGCCACCATGGTTCCTTTTAATGAGTCATGTACCACCTTTCAGAACCTCGCTAAGGTATAATACAATCTGAGCTTTTACTGAAATTTTGCTTTACATTTTATTTTGAAAACAGTACCTGTCACCAGGTCAAAAGTGGACAGTTTTTGCACTTACTTTGTTCCCGCTGCTCCCTTAACTATTCTGTTTTGTTTTTTTTATAAATCCATCATACAGCTCCAAAACTTTGGACCTTTTTATTAACTGCTAATTTTGTATGGACTTTACAAAGACGACATTGCTAACATGGCAATTAAACAGAGTGAAAAGCAGGCCATGCCCCCAGAGAATACTCAGAGTAACTCCCACTTGGTATAAAGGCCAAGAAAATCAGCATTAAATAAAAATGCCCATATCTCTGAGACCAGTTAGTGGATTTGAAAAAAATCCCTTTCAAGGAAGCAGCTGAAATAAATGGAATGAAAAAAAGTTTAATAGGTTACATTGTTGATAAGGTTGAAAAACTACACAGGTCTATCAGGTCGAACCTACTGTATAACCCTAAAGAAAAAAGCAGAAACATTTATAATGCTAATTGCCCCATATTAGGAAAAACATTTCTTTCTGGCTAAAAACAGATCCTCAGTACATGTCCTATGTAGTGCGAGGGGGCAGTGAATAAGTATGGTATACTCACCGGTCACCGATCCTGCAGCATCAAGATGTCCTCTAGTCGGCCTGCCCGCTGATCTGTGGGGAGAGTGATGCGCACAGCGATGACGTCATTGCTGTGCGCATGGCTTCACACAGGTCAGCGGCGCTGCTGCTGGCACAGACAGGAAGACGAGCAATGCTGCGTGGAGTGAGGAAAGGTGAGTATAAACGTTTATTTTTTTGTGTGCCACAGGATGCGGGCCATATACCAGGATGGTGGTATATAGCAGGATGGGGGTATTTATCAGGATGGGGGTATTTATCAGGATGGGGCAATATAACAGGATGGGGGCTATACCAGGATGAGGGACATATTTATACACAAGGACGGGGATCATATACAAGGCAGGAGCATCATCACCAGGATGGGGTACCTTAGTGGAGAATTTGGGGACATTACCCCTATAACAGTGTCAGCAGCAGATCCTCGCCCCATAACAGTGTGTCATGACCACATTTTTTGCTTAAAATTTTATTTTCCTACTTTCCTCCTCTGAAACCAGGGTGCGTCTTATGGTCCGTGTGTCTTATAGTTGTAATCACAAAATTGACCAAAGGTCAGTAGGAATGTATCATATAGAACTCACAATTATTCCCAAAATTATTTATTATATCAAAAATAAGAAAATGGAAAACACACATAAATGCACACCATCAACATAGGTGTATAACAGTATAATACCTCCAATAAGTATAGAATATCACCACAAGATTCCTTCCATTTTCCCCTGGATTCCAAGAGCAGAAATGAAAGAACCAATATCCGATATAGCAAAAAAAACAATTATATGGCAAAATACAAATAACACAGGGTCATCACATAATATCAAACAGTACTTAACTTCAATATAGATAAAAGACGTTTCTCAAAATTAAGTGGAGGAAAACAGTTCTGTCGATGGTGGAACAAAATGGATGATCAGTCCCCTGTGTGTCCTGTTTTGCCACATAATATTGGCGGTTCTTGCATAAAAATGTGGATGTGTCTTATAGTCTGAAAAATACGGTACTTGAAAAGTTTGTGACTTTCACACCACTTTATAGCAGTGCCACCAAATTTGGCAGAGCTGGAGAGGAGTTGGGGATGGACAGGGCGAGGCTTCACCAGCCCATCAAATTCATTAATAGCGCTCTACTTTCTTATGTCAGAAATGCCACTTTAGTCCCGAACTGGAGTAGCATTTCTGGTAAGGCACACTGAGCCTCATGCCACAGAGATGTGCAAAATTCATTAAGTGATGTGTACCTCTTAAGGAATTCGGCCCATCATACCCCATAGAGCCATTCATTAAGATTTGTGTTTGTAATGTTAATCTTAATGAATTGACCCCTAATGTAGCGGTTAATGGTCACATACAGAGAATGAGTCTTTTGCGCGTAGTTTATAACTAAATTGGAGAATGGTCAAATAAGGGAAATTAGTATTTGTTCATATCACACAATCCTCCAGCAGGTGATCTTAACTAAATGTTTTCCTGTATGTGACCATTAAAGGGGTTATCCTGCGTGGTAAAACTGAAAATAAAGCTGCATGTTCTAAAACAGCAAAATATATATTCTCACATTAGTGCCTGAAAGTCACTTAGGAACAGTGTAAAATGTGGATCTACCTCTGCACCGTTGGAAATACAACACACGTCCAGGAGAAGTATAATGCAAGGTGGTTTAATTCAACATGTTTCGAAGTGTACCCCACTTCTTTATCAGGACCACTAGATTTGGTAATTCCTGTGGGTTTACTGATGAAGACGTGGGGTACACTTCAAAACACATTAATTTAAACCACCTTGCATTATACTTCTCTTGGACGTGTGTCGTATTTCCAGCAGCGCAGTGGTAGATCCACATATTACAGGGTTCCTAAGCGGCTTTTGGGTTTTTCTAGCAAGTGGACTCTGCAGCAGCTGGTTACAGGCTTTATATCTAGTTGTGTAATACACAACATAATAAGGTGAGCATATTCCCTTATTTATTTTTCCTCTCTATTTTGGGTCAGACCCTTTTTTCCCCTCCAGCACTTTGCCCTTACTGCTCTCATGCAGCTCCGGTTCTGATTCGTCTAGCATCACCCAACTCTGTCTACTTCCAGTTCCAGAAATGAACATGTCAACACAGCAGTCGGTTTGGTTAACCCCATAACGACGGCCTAACGTCTCAAGACGTCGGAAAAACAGGGTACTTATTCTGTTCCGACGTCTTGAGACGTCAGGCCGGAAAAAGCTTGTAGCGCCCCCCAGTGACGAAAAATCTCGGGGGTTTCAGCTACCGGAGGTAGCTGAGACCCCCAAGATTATGAATCGGGGGTTTTTTTTTGGACCCCGATAATGTGATCGCCGGTATACACCGTATACCGACGTACACATAAAAAAAAAAAAAATGGCAAATAAAACTGATTTCTTTCTCATCGGACATGATCAAACATGTCAGATGAGAAAGAAATATAATCCTTTAGTGCCCCCAAAGCCCCCAATACCGAAGAAATCAACCCCCCTCCACCCCCCTCACCCGGACATCCAAAATGGCGCCGACGTGCGCCGAAAACTGCCGCCGCCGCCGGCTCTGCATTCATTTTCCTCCGATCTGAAATGATCAAACATTTCAGATCGGAGGGAAATGTCCTCCCCCTGACCTCTCCTCCGGTGCACCGGAGATCTCTGGTCCCCGGAGCCCCCTCCAGTTCTCCAGAGCCGCCCCCCCCCCCCTCCGGAGCATGCAGGATGTCGGCGTGCAGCGCACAGCGCGTGGCCGCATTCATCCTGCTCTTTCTGCCGCATGTGACACGTCACATGCGGCAGAAAGGTGTCCCCAGGTCCCGCCGTCACACCCCGTCACTCCCCCCCCCAGCCCCAGCCCCCGGTCTTACGTTACCTGGCGGCTGTTGCTGCTCCGTCCCCGCGATCACTCCCTCTGGAAAGCTGGCGGCGCATGCGCAGACAGCGGTTGTCAGCTGGATTCCTGCAAGCAGGGACGCTGACGTCGCTGCTGCACAGGCTGCTCCACTGTGGACCGGGGGAGAGTGAGTGCAGTAATCTGCAGCCACACTCCTCACATGGAGAGACTGCTGTTCCAGAAAATGGGGGGGTACGTTCTGTGAGCGTACCCCTCATATTCTGGAATGAGGTTACTGCAGGTCACTCTGCCCTAGGTTGGACCGGGGCAGTGTGAGTGCAGTATTCTCAGATTACTGCACCCACACTGCTCATGGAGAGCTTGCTCTTCCAGAAAATGGGGGATATGTTCCCTGAACGTGCCCCCCATATTCTAGAAGGTCCAGAGTCGCCGAGAGACCTCCAAAATGCATTACAGCGACCGAAATTTATATATTTTCAATAAATTGGTGAAAAAGGAATGTTTCGGGGAGTTTTTTTTTCAAATAATTTTTTTTTTTTTGTCTTTATTTTTTTCTATTACTGACTGGGTTAGTGATGTCGGGTATCTGTTTAGCTGCCGTGACATCACTAACCCCAGGGCTTGATGCCAGGTGACATTACAGCTGGTATCAACCCCGTATATAACCCCGTTTGCCACCGCACCAGGGCGCGGGATGAGCTGGACCGAAGCGCCAGGATTGGCGCATCTAATGGATGCGCCACTTCTGGGGCGGCTGCGGCCTGCTATTTTTAGGCTGGGAAGAGTCCAATAACCATGGCTCTTCCCACCCTGAGAATACCAGACCCCAGCTGTCCGCTTTACCTTGGCTGGTGATCTAATTTGGGGGGGACCCCACGTTTTTTTTTTTGTTTTTTTTAAAAAAACGCCTGGGGAGCCCTCCAAATTGATCACCAGCCAAGGTGAAGCTGTCAGCTGTGGTTTGCAGGCTACAGCTGTCTGCTTTACCCTAGCTGGCTATAAAAAATAGGGGGGACCCCACGTCGTTTCTTTTAATTATTAATTTTTTGGGGGGCTAAATACAAGGCTAGGGACCCTTTAGTGGCACATGAAAGGCACTAAAGGGCGCCAGCTTAGAATTTGCAGGGGGGTGGGACGTTATATATGTTTGACATCTATCCATTCATCCATTGTAGCATTTTACGCTGTGTGCCCACAATCAGGGTTTGCAGCGTTTTGGGCGCAGAGTGGTTTTCCCTGCATCCATAGCGCTGCATTGTGCAGTAGAAGCACAGTGGAAGGATTTTTAGAAATCCTATGTCCAATGTGCTTCTTTTCTCCGCAGCATAAACCGACCTGTGGTGCAGCTTCCCGAGCCTCCACATGTCAATTTATGCTGCGGAGACAAGAGTGTTGTCTGCAGGTAGCATAGAGCTCCACAGCAGCCTGAACCCAAATCGTGGGCACGGGCAGCTGCGTTCTCCCGTGGACAACACTCACATCTCTGCAGGAAGGCTGACACTGTGTACTAGACGCCGTGTCGCTGGATCATGGCCACATAGCCTAAAAGTGAGAAATTTGTTGCTACAGCAACATTTTTGTGAAGTACCTGTGGATTCAAAATGCTTACTATACTCCTGAATAAAATCCAGTTTCCAAAATGGGGTCACTTGTGGGGGGTTTCTTCTGTATAGGTACCCAAGGGGCCCTGCTAATGTGACATGGTGCCCGCAATTTATTTCAACTTTTCCAGAATTCAAATAGTGCTCCTTCCATTCCAAGCCCTCCCATTTATCCAAACAGAGGTTTTTGGCCACATGTGGGGTATCCCTGTGCTCATAAGACATTGGATAACAACCTGTGGGGTCCACGGTTTGTTGTTGCCTCTTGAAAAAGTAAGAAATATGATGCTAAAGCAACATTTTTGTGAAAAACATGAAAATTTTCAATATGGCAACCTAAGCTTATCAAATTCTGTGAAGTACTCTTGGATTCAAACTGCTCAATATACACCTAGATAAAAGCCTTGAGGGGTCTATTTTCCAGAATGGGGTCACTTGTGGGGGACCTCCACTGTTTAGGCACCTTAGGGGCTTTCCAAATGTAACATAGCGTCCGCTAATGATTCCAGCCAATTGTGCAGTCAAATGGCGCTCCTTCCCTTCCGAGCCCTGCTGTGCACCCAAACAGTTGATTTTCATCACACATAAGGTATCAGCATACTCAGGAGAAATTGCACAATAAATCTTATGCTGAATTTTTTCCTTTTACACTTGTAAAAAAAAAAAGCTACCTGGTTGAAGTAACAATTTTGTGGTAAAAATGTATTTTTTTATTTTCACAGCTCAACATTATAAACTTCTGTGAAGCACCTGAGGGTTCAGGGTACTCACCAAACATCTAGATAAATTCCTTCAGGGGTCTATTTTCCAAAATGTGGCCACATGTTTAGGAGCTTCACTGTTTAGGCACCTCAGGGGCTCTCCAAATGCAACATGGTGTCCGCTATTGATTCCAGACAATTTTGCAGTCAAATGGCGCTCCTTCCCTTCCGAGCCCTGTCATGCGCCCAAACAGTTGATTTCCACCACATATAAGGTATTGCCAAACTCAGGAGAAATTGCACAATAAATTTCATGGTGATTTTTTTCCTGTTACCCTTGTGAAAAAAAAAGCTACCTGGTTGAAATAACAATTTTGTGGTAAAATTTTATTTTTTTATTTTCATGGCTCAACGTTATAAAATTCTGTGACGCACCTGGGGGTTCAGGGTACTCACCAAACATCTAGATAAATTCCTTGAGGGGCATAGTTTCCAAAATGGGGTCACTTGTGCGGGGTTTCTGCTGTTTAGGTACCTTAGGGGACCTCCAAATGCGACATGGTGCCCGCAATCTTTTTCAGCCAAATTTCCTTTCCAAAATTCAAATATTGCTCCTTTCGTTCCAAGCCCTCCCATTTGTCCAAACAAAGGTTTCAGACCACATGTGGGGTACCACCGCGCTCATAAAAAAGTGGTTAACAAACCTTGAGGTCAAATTTTTGGAATTACCTCTTGAAAAAGTGAGAAAATTGATGCTAAAGCAACATTTTTGAGAAAATTATTAAAATTTTCAATATGACAACGTAACGTTAACAAAATCTGTGAAGTACCTGTGGATCTAAAATGCTCACTATACCGCTAGATAGAAGCTTTGAGGGGTCTAGTTTCCAAAATGGTGTCACTTGTGAGGGGTTTCTTCTGTTTAGGTACCTTAGCGGACCTGTAAATGCAACATGGTGCCTGCAATCTATTTCAGCCAAATTTGCTTTCCAAAATTCAAATATTGCTCCTTCTGTTCCGAGCCCTCCCATTTGTCCAAACAGAGGTTTCTGACCATATGTGGGGTATCGGCGCACTCATAAGAAAGTGGGGAACAAGTTTTGTGGTCCATTTTGTTGTGTTATTTCTTCTAAAAGTGAATAAATTTGGGTTAGAGCAACATTTTTAGGTAAAATTTAATTTTTGCTTTTTTTCATTCCACATTGCTTTTGTTCATGTGAAGCACCTGAAGGGTTAATGAACTTCTTGAATGTGGTTTTGAGTACTTTGGGGGGTGCAGTTTTTAGAATGGTGTCACTTTTGGGTATTTTCTGTCATCTAGGCCTATTGAAGTCACTTCAAATGTGATGTGGTCCCTAAAAAAATGGTTTTGTAAATTTTGATGTAAAAATGAGAAATCGCTGATAAACTTTGAACTCTTCTAACTTCCTAACAAAAAAAAATTTTGTTTCCAAAATTGTGCTGATGGAAAGTAGACATGTGGGAAATGTTATTTATTAACTATTTTGTGTCACAGAAATCTCTGGTTTAACGGTATAAAAATTCAAAAGTTGAAAATTGCTAAATTTTCAAAATTTTTGCCAAAATTCAATTTTTTTCATAAATAAACGCAAAAAATATTGTCCTAAATTTGGTACTAACATGAAGTCCAATATGTGACGAAAAAACAATCTCAAAATCACCAGGATCCGTTGAAGCGTTCCAGAGTTATAAGCTCATGAAGTGACACTGGTCAGAAGTGCAAAATTTGGTCTGGTCATTAAGGTCAAAATTAGCTCCGTCACTAAGGGGTTAATAACCCTTTAACCTCTCCATTTGCAGTGATGACATTTATCTGTTGTGTAATTTCTTGGAAAGTTCCTTCATTTGTGCACTGGATTAGGAGGCGAGATCTGTTCCCCTCCTGTAGCTTTCATTGCCTATTTAATACATTTAGATTGATTATTGGATACATTTTTTAGATTACTGGATATATTTTTACATTTATCCGCATGAAGAATTATTTTCCTTTTCTTTGCCAAATCCTCCAGCTTCCCAAAATTCCTCTTTAATGTTAAATGATCCTTGTTAGTGTTTATTCCCTTATGGAGCTTAGTATAATCTACAAATATCAAAAATTTACTCTTTGAACCATGAAAAAGGACATTAACCCCTTAATGACAAAGCCAGAAAAGACCTCAATGATTGGATAATTATTTTTTTTTTCGACTGAGAGCTTTACAAGAGCCATACAAATTTTTATTTTTTTATGCTTACGTTTTTGTTTTACATTGGACTAATTGTATTATTTTTTAGTTCTGTTTAGGTATATAGTGTATTGTGCAATGTCTCTATATTTTATTTTTCAACACAAATGTTGAAAAAGAACTTTACATAAATTATTGTTCCCTTGCACACCAAATAGACTGATTAGCTTATTTACAGGCTATTACAGATATGTGGTTACCTAATACGCAGAGAACAGGAGCCGGCACTGACAGCTGAGAGCCGCGGACGCTGGTAACGAAGGTAAATATCGGGTAACCAAGGAAAGGGCTTCTTGGTTACCCGATGTTTACTGTGGTTACCAGCGTCCGCAGAAGCTGGCTCCTGCTGCCTGCACATTTAGTTGTTGCCCTGTCGCTGTCACACACAGCGATGTGTGCTTCACAGCGGGAGAGCAACAACTAAAAAATGGCCCAGGACATGCAGCAACAACCAACGACCTCACAGCAGGGGCCAGGTAGGTTGTTGCTGGATGTCACACACAGCAACATCGCTAGCAACATCGCTGCTACGTCACAAAAGTCGTGCCTCAGCAGCGATGTTGCTAGCGATGTTGCTAGCGTGACGTGGCCTTTATACAGAAGCATTCAGATAATTTGTAGATCTACAGCAGATAAAACAGTTCTTAAACAAAACAGAAGCACAAAGTAAGCAATACATCGCTGGAATCAGGGTCTTTGCTCCAAATAATGGTGCTATTAGATGGAGCAGCAGAAACCTGGTGACAGATTCCATTTAAATAGTCGAGGGCCTAGTAATATTAACCATGAACCAATCAGAGTTGTTACAGTTGTTATATCTTTTGCTAGTCCCAACATTCTCTTTTTTTGTACCAAATTTAAATGTGGCACAGTATGAAATATCATTTCCCTTACTCTGGTCTAATCTGCAGATTTATCCCTAATTGCAATCATTCTAATAATCTGACAACTCTCATTCCTATTAAACGCATGCTAATACTGTGTTATAAATGTATTATCACTATTTTTAGTATATATTTATTAGATACTCCAGGATAGCATCTTTTAGAAAAACATTTGATGTTTTAGCCTAAATTGAGATTAAACTTGAAGGCCAAGTTCACTTACTGATCTCTGTTTTAAATATTGGCATCACATTTGCTACACACATGGTCAAAATTGTTGGTCCCCTTCGTTTAATGAAAGAAAAAAACACAATGGTCACAGAAATAACAGGAATCTGACAAAAGTAATAAAAAAATCTATGAAAATGAACAAATGAAAGTCAGACATTGCTTTTCAGCTTGCACAGAATTTAAAAAAAAATAAAACTCATGAAATATACCTGGACAGAAATGATGGTTCCCTCCTTAAATTAATATTTTGTTGCAGAACCTTTTGAGGCAATCACTGTAATCAAACGATTCCTGTAACTGTCAATGAGACTTCTGCGCCTCTCGGTAGGTATTTTGGCCCACTCCTCAAGAGCAAACTGCTTCAGTTGTCTCATGTTTGAAGGTTGCTTTTTCCAGAGGGCATGTTTCAGGTCTTTGTAAAGATGCTCAATAGGATTTAGACCAAGGCCACTTCAGAATAGTCCAATGTTTTCCTCTTAGCCATTCTTGAGTGTTTTTAGCTGTGTGTTTTGGGTCATTATCCTGTTGCAAGACCCATGACCTGCAACTAAGACCAAGCTTTCTGACACTGGGCAGCACATTTCTCTCCAGAATCTCTTGATAGTCTTGAGATTTCATTATACCCTGCACAGATTCAAGACACCCTGTGCCAGATGCAGCAAAGCAGCCCCAGAACATTACTGAGCCTCCTCCATGTTTCACAGTAGGGACGGTGTTCTTTTCTGGATATAGTTAATTTTTTCGTCTGTGAACATAGAGCTGATGTGCCTTGCCAAAAAGTTCCATTTTTGTCTCATCTGTCCATAGGACATTCTCCCAGAAGCTTTGTGGCTTGTCAACATGTTGTTTGGCAAATTCCAGTCTAGCTTTTTTTTAATTTTTTTATTTTTTTCAATAATGGTGTCCTCTTTAGTCGTCTCACATGAAGTCCACTTTAGTGTAGTAATAGACTGCAGAAAAGAAAGCGCAATAGGGTCTTAACTGATAAAAAAAACTATAGGAGGAAAAGAGGTGTACTCACCTATAGTGGTTGTGCCAGTCACAACCACTATATTAGGCAGATTACGGTGGATAGCTGCAGCTATATTTGGCTCTAAGAACAACGGATGGTGCGATCTGACACTGATGTTCCTTGAGCTTGACGTTTATCTTTAATCTCTTTAGAAGTTTTTCTGGGCTTTTTTGTTACCATTCATATTATCCGTCTCTTTGATTTGTCATCAATTTTCCTCCTGCTGTCACGACCAGGGAGGTTGGCTACAGTCCCATGGATCTTAAATTTCTGAATAACATGTGCAACTGTAGTCACAGGAACATCAAGCTGCTTGGAGATGGTCTTTTAACCTTTACCTTTATCATGCTTGTCTATAATTTCTTTCTAATCTCTTGAGACAACTCTCCTTCGCTTCCTCTGGTCCATGTAGAGTGTGGTACACACCATGTCACCAAACAGCACAGTGAGTATTTGTAGCCCTATATACAGGCTCACTGACATACTATAAGATTGTAAGACACAATTATAAGATTGTAGACACCTGTGGTGCTAATTAGTGGACACACCTTGATTTAACATGTCCGTTTTGTCACATTATTGTCAGGGGTACCATCATTTCTGTCCAGGCCTATTTCATGAGTTTTATTTTTTTTAAAATTCTGTGGAAGCATGGTTGAAAAGCAATGTCTGACTTTCATTTATTCATTTTCATAGATTTTTTTTTATTTATTATTACTTTTGTCAGATTCAAGTTATTTCTGTGACCATTGTGGGTTTTATTTCATTAAACGAGGGGTACCAACAATTTTGACTACATGTGTATGTGACAGTCCTATGTAAGAAGCCCTCTCATTATGGAGTCACATTATCAGCTAATAACTCTGGAACACTTCCACATATCCAAGTGATTCTGAGAATGTTTTTTGAGATATGTTTTACTTCATGTCAGTGGTAAATTTTGGTTGATATTATTTGTGTTTATTTATGAAAATACTGAAAATTTGGCATAGAATGTCGTAATTTTCAAACTCTGAATTTTTATGCCCTTAAACCAGATAATTATACCATACTCCATAGTTAATAAATAACATTTGCCAATGATCTACTTTAGATATCCTTTATGTGCATTAAAGGAAGTAAAGAATTGTGGAAGAAAAAAATGAATGTTTTACTTTTTCTCACATAAATGTTGCTTTAGCCCCAAATTTTTCATTTTCACAAAGGTAACAAGAGAATATGCAGATATAATTTATTATGCAATTTCTCCTGAGTATATCGACAGCCCATATGCAGTGGAAAACTATTGTTTGAGCGCACGGCAGGGTTGGGAAGGGCAGGCGCATCATTTGACTTTTGGAGTGCAAAAGTGGCTGGAATAAATAGTGGATGTTATGTCGCATTTGCAAAGCCACTGATGTGCCTAAACATTGCAACCCCAAAAGTGACCCAATTTTGGAAACTACACCCTTTAAGGAATTTATCAAGAGGTGTGGTAATTTGTGCCTACAGGTGCTTCAGAGAATTTTATAACAGTGAGCCATATCAAGACAAGCATTGAATCTAGATCAAGAGAGGTAATTATTCCCCTATACTCTGCCCTGGTCAGTCACCACCTGGAATACTGTGTACAGTTCTGGGAGCCCCAACTCAAGAAAGACATCAATATATTGGAGCAAGTCCAGAGAAGAGCAACCAAGATGGTAGAAGGTCTGCAAAGAATATCATATGAAGACTGGCTAAAAGAACTAGGAATGTTTAGCTTGCAAAAGAGAAGGGTGAGAGGAGACTTAAGGGTACGCTCACACGAGCGTGAAAATTGGACGTGTGCAATGTGAGAAAATCTCGCATTGCACTCGGACCTGTTACTCAATGAGGGAGAGCAGTTAGTCAGCTTTTCTCGCATCCAGATTCTGCGATTTTCTGCTAGAACCGTATCCCTTGCATCCATTCAAGTGGGTGCAAATGGGTGCGAGAGATACATCGGACTGCACTTGGATGTTATCCCAGTGCAGTGCGATATACACACAGGCTGACAATGGAGGAGATGGGGGGGGATTAACCCCTCTCTCTCCTCCGCAGCACCCGTCCTCAGCTTCACAGCTATAACCTGATAGCAGGAACGGGTCACAGTCGCATGATACTCAGCTCACGCTCGCAGCAGACCCTGAGCCGGGAGTCATTAGCATGTCCCATCGGATGCAATACGCTCATCTGAGTCCAGCCTAATAGTGGTCTACACATATCTTAAAGGTAGTCACAGTGCAGAAGTAAGTACTCTATTCTCATTAGCACAAGGAAATAGAAGAAGCAATGGGATGGAACTAAAGAGAAGGAAATATAGATTAGACTTTAGGAAAAACTTTCTGACAGTGAGGGCAGTCAGAGAGTGGAACAGGCTACCGTGGAAGGTAGTGAGCTCTCCATCAATGGAAATCTTCAAGTGGAAGCTGGATAAACATATAGCTGGAATGATTTAGGAAAACCTGCACTTGCAGGGGGTTGGACCTGATGATCCTTGACATACCTTCCAACTCTACCATTCTATGATTCTATGAAAGTGAAGAAATACATATTTTCCACAAAAGAGTTCTTTAACTCCAAATTTTGCAATTTCACAAGGTCATCAGGAGAACAAAGACCAATTAATTTGTTGTGCAATCTCTCCTGGGTACATTTATGTACATATATGGTCAAAAAACTACTGATAGAAAACACAGCAGTGCTTGGAAGAGAAGGAACATAATTTGGCTTTTAGAGCACAAAATTGGCTGGAATAGATAGCAGATGCCATGTCACTTTTGCAGAGTTTCTGATGTGCCTAAAGAGTGGAAACCCTTCACCCCTTGAGGAATTTAACTAGAGGTGTGGTGAGCATCTTGAAGCCACAGGTGCTTCCCAGAATATTAAATAATAATATTAATTAAAAATGACGTATTCCCCCAAAAGGTTGCTTTAGATCCAAATTTCTTATTTTCACAAGGGTAACAAGGGAAAATGGACCATATTATTTGTTGTACTATTTCTCCTGCGTCCAAAGATACCCCATAAGTGGTCAGAAACTCTTGTTTGGGTACACGGCAGGGCTCAGAATGGAAAGAGCATTATTTATCATATTTTGCGGTTTCTACGCACTGGATTATAAGACGCATTCCAAATTTAGAGAAAAAAAATGGGGTCTGTCTTACAATTTGGTGGTGTCTTATCAGTGGGCAGTGGTGGAGTAGGGCGCTGGTGGAGTAGGGCACTGCTGCGGGCGGTGCGGCGGATGTAAAGATTCTGTCTGTAGGTGCTGTGAGTGAGTCAGGCAACATCCAGAAACTGTCGGTGGTGCGGGCTTCAAAGAAATAGTGCCTGGAATTGGCACATGCGAAGATTGAGCTATCGGCTCAATGACAAGAAGAGATCTCATCTGTGCACAAGCTAACTCCGGGAGCCATTTTCCATAAGTTCGCTCCTGTGAGATCAATGGGCCAGAGGCGGAGTGTGTGCAGATGAGATCTTGAGCAGAAAGCTCCATTTGCGCACGCGCCGACTCTGGGCACCATTATTTGAACCCCGCACTGCCGCCATTTTCAAGATGGCCCCTGCCAGTGCCTCACTGTCCACAGCCCAGCAGCATAGCGTCAAAGCCCCAACAGCACAGCGCTGCCCACAGCCCCAGCAGCACAGCGCCTGCAGCCTCAACAGCACAGCACCTGCAACCCCATCAGCACAGCCCAAACAGTACAGTGCCTGCAGCATGCCACTGTTTTCTGCTACACCTCTCCACTACCTCCTGGTAAGCTACATTCAGATTATAAGACGCACCCTTCATTTTCCTCCCAAATTTTTGTGAGGAAAAGTGAATTTTATAATAAGAAAAAAAAGGTAATTTTTGGAGTGCAAAATTGCCTACAATAGATGGCAGACACTATGTCACATTTGCAGAGCCGCCAAAGTTGCAAAACAGCATAAAGTGACACCATTTTGAAAACTACACCTCTCAAGTAATTTAACTAGGGGTGTGGTGCACATCTTGAACCCATTGGTGCGTTACATAATTTTATAATATTGGGCCATGAAAATTAAATAGTTTTTTTTTAACAAAAATTATGCTGAGCCCCAAATCTTTTAATTTTCACAAAGGTAACAGGGAAAAATAGACCACAAAATATTTGTATTCAGCTAGACCACAAAATTTGTTATGCAATTTCTTTCTACGGCAGTAGTCCATATGTGGTCAGAAATTACTTTTCAAGCACAGCGCACAGCTTAGAAGAAAAAGAGTACCCTATTGGAGTGGAGATTTGGCTGGATTGGTTTGTGGGTGCCATGATACATTGGCAGAGCAACTGAGGTCCCAGGACAGTAGAACCCCCCTGAAGAGACCCCATTTTACATTTCGCTGGATTTTTTGGGTGACGAGGAGCCATAGCTCTTTTCCAGAGCCTTTGTGCTACCAGTAATATGGAAAACCCTTATATTTCTCTTAACAGATAACAAAACTGAGTGGAGACTTGTTTTTTTGTGGATGTAGTGGAAGGTTTTATTGGTGGCATTCTGGTGTACATACCATTTTGGATCACTTCACATTTATCCTGTGCTATACACTGAGTACTTACATTAGGGTTTCCATCTAAATCCAAAATCTAATTCCAAAATATGTGATTCAGATGAAACCCCCTATGGATCCATTAACTAATGAGAAAGCAGAGATAATGTAGACTCTGTGTGGCTTCTGTTCAACAGTATCTGCCTTTTATGATTTGCACAAAAGAGGTGGTCGATCACATTTATATGCAAGCCTAAAAAGGTGTGCACAGACGAATCATAGGCCAGAGAGAGTCCAAAGTAAGTGTTTCCATCTGCTTCATTATACGGAATCGTCCGACTAGGATTCCATCTGTATCCCCTATTTCAGATATTTACACGAAAGTCCCAATATAAACATGACTATGGAATGTCTGACTGACGGCCTTACCTCCTTTGACCTCTTAACCTAAAATAAGACACGGACTACGTGACATTGGATGTAAAGGCCACAGCAGCCCCGTTTATTATCACCAAAATAATAACGCTTTAACCATAACATAGTAAATAATTCAATAAAACATAACCACCAGCAAAGGAGGGGGGGTAATTGAAGAGTACCATTGTACATGATTGCAACATCAGCTCCACCATGTGCCCTCAGCCGCAACACACCGACTCGAGGACACCCAGCCGAGTGTTGCCCAACCACTGCCCTGCTGGGACCGAGCCCAGCAGGGACCCACTTTAACATGCCCCGCTGTGACCCAGCACAGCAGGGTCCCACGTTAACATGTCCCGCTGTGACCCAGCACAACAGGGACCCACCTTAACCAACACACAATTGCACCACCAGGGGTAACCCGCTCCTGCACTGGGTTCCCCCCCGCTCTTTGTGCAATCCACCGACTTCAAATACCCCCCTCCTTTCCGCCACAACGAGCACGTATGACACCTTGTACGTGCGAGTCCCGCCACCAAAGACCATCCAGTGCCAACTCCACGGTTCCCTTTAACCAATACCTGGCTGTCTCCACCATCCAGATGAAAACCACCCCATTAAACTTCCAAAATTAACTGGAGACTCCAAGGCTCCCCTGCCCTAGGACCATCTTCCCTCACATGGCCGGCTGCACATAAAACCCGGTACCCAGCCGGCCCCAGCATCTGCCCAAAACAGCCTGCGCGACCAGTCCCCAACGAAAAGCACGAGACGCCGGCCCTATCCCGAAAGGATTGGACGCGAACTCTGCTTCGTTGAGACCGCCACACTGCAGGCATCTTCGAAAATATAGACAAACTGACAATTGAACCAAGCCAGCCTACCTTGATGTAACCAACTGGGAACCCACATGGGTTCACTTAATCTCTGACCCCCTTGTGGAAACACACTTTGTCAACCAACCAAGATGTCCCTAAATAAGCTGTGACACCCTACAAGTGACCACATGGGCACTAACACTGTGACGGACAGACACAGGCCCAAGGCGGTCATGCCTGGTGTCACAAAACAGGCCCCTTGACAGCATGGTGCCCAATTCCCTTCCGCCCGGATGCCGCACCAAACAACCGTGGTCGCTCCTTCTGCTGGGACAGAACAGTCCTTAAATATCCGACTACAGGGCCGTCCCAAACGCAAACCGTTAAAACATCCTAAATGTCCCAGAGCCAACACTGAAGCCCATCCAACCAAACTGAACCCCTATACATTACCGCTGATCAAACATCTGTACCCCCAAAGAAGGTCCAAAACTTCCAACAGACCAGGGCGCCGCACCGCTCGAGTACTGCCCAAACATGAACCAATCAGGCCTGTGGTGCAAACTGCTGCATGGAATACCCTCGGTTAATATGATGCCTGACAACAGACCCGAACACCAAACGAACAACAGACCTCTCTCCACAAACTGAATAGGTCATTAGCCTGTACCCTAAAATTACCGCTGTAAAGCCCACCTGTGGAACACTCATAAAATCGCCAGACAGCGATAAGACTTTTCATGCGATCCAAAGGATCCTTGCTTCCGCTAATTGAACCCTGTACGTGTCCCCCCAGCCAATTGAAAATTACAACGACAGCCGTAATTCGCCAACGCTGTCTCTTACCGCAAAGAAATCCAGAACCCCCCGACAATTCCGAACTAAGGAGCTGAATCAAGCTTCTCACCCCCAACTCATTCAGCACCAAGATCCCTCGCTGGCAGCCGTCCGTCATACCTGTCACTTTACGACCATCAGTCCCACCTGTGTAAAGAAAACCTGTGCCTGGCAAATGGCCTGTTGCACACGGCTGCCATCCAATCCTCGAAACAATACTAACTGCAAAACCCCTCAGTGCCTAAACCTGGCATACAAAACCCAATATGCACAAGGTCTGATAAGCTGACGTTGGCAACCAGCCACACCATGACATACTGGATTCCCAGACAGTCCCCCCAAGACAAACCCATGTTGTGTCTCGAGTAGAATGTGTCCCCATGGCACGAAAAGCCCACATTAACATCCCGGACGTCGGTCCCATGCCTTAAAAGCTCAGGCACCCGCAGCATCCAGTGGTACGAATAACCCATGCAGCATTGGATAACAGGCCCGACCCAAATTATCCTCTGCCGATGTGCAAATCCCGTCACCTCTCACTAACGTCAGTTGTTACACCACAAGGAAACAATCCAAACACGCCTGCTATTGAGAGGAGCCATGATCCCAGCCACAACAAAATGCTGTAATATCTTAAACCGACCTGGAAAACCCAAACAATATCCCGCCATGACCGTTGGAACCCCGGTCCTCGTGGAATGATAACCTTCCACCCCCTTAGCTAAACCTTACAAATTCCAGAACCCGCAATATGCCTTCCACTTTGCTCACTCATATACCAACAAAGATCAATGTGAAACACTGCCAGTGCATATGCCCGCCGGCGAGAAATCCCTGCCCAGAAAGAAGCCTGCCAGCAGCGCCCGCTAATCCCCAAGGACTGCACACCATGCCCGAAACTATCATGCTGCTGAAAACACGAAACCATGGGCTGCGCCGCAACGTATACCGCCGATCGGGCTGAAACCTTCCATGCGAGCGGGCTTTACTCTAATGCCCGCCCACGGTTGCCAAAACGGTCACACCCCAACTGGTGTAGCAAAACCCATGCAATATTGCACCATAGCTTGGGCGGCCCGGATGAAGCCCCCCGCTGGTTCCAAAGCCAGCCAGACATAAAACCATAGGGGGTTCGGCCAGGCCGCACTCTGTTATGAAACCCGGAACAGCCAAACAACCTCTAAGACGACTGAAAATTACCCGACTCTGAGCAAGCCGGAATCCACCCCATGCTGTATCCATCCGCAAAACTGTACCAGGGAAAGCTCGAACCACACCAAAACTGAAAACAGTGGAACTATTACCTTATCGAGAGGATAACTCAACCAGCGCACACTGCCATGCCACTGTTCCTACTGTCAAGAACTGGGCAGGCCCCTAACCCCAGAAATGTACCAATGAACAGTATTAAGATAAGACACGCTATGACCCCTCACAACCCAGCTAGTCTCTACTGTGAGGCAACCCAACAGTCACTAGAAGGGGACTCCTCATAAACCCCGACCGGCTAGGCTCACTCCTCTGCAGCCTGCAACAACGGGCCCCCACTGCTTCAATAAACAAAAACACTTGTGTGCCACCCGTGGTAGCCCCAAACAGAGAAATACTACCCCTCCATGCCTCTATCGATGCCGCGGGGAGTATATACATGTATACACATACATATCTTTTTTTTTTTTTATGAACTTCATCTGAAATCATCGCACCTGGACCTTACCGAAGCAACTGCCGGGTCCACCACTGCCATAAAATTAGACTAATGCAACAATCCCAACGACCGCGGCTAACCCACATGACATTAAACCGTCGGCGTATACACCCCCGACCCCCCAAAAAAAATGCAATAACCTCCATAATCCCCACAACTACTCCCATTCAACATCCAGGAAACCACCCTGAGCTCCAGGCCCTTGTCCTGGACGACCCGCAAGCATCGGACCACCAAACAATCCTGCAAGGCTTACAACCGTTCCCCATACCAAGCCAGGCCACAATGCCCGTACCAAAGCGCGACTGACTACCCGACAACCATAACACTATAGTTAACCCCAGCACCCCAGCGCTACTTGCCAAAAGGCAGAATGCCACTCAGCACCTGAGTTCGCTGCAGGGCTGACAATTTGAAATCAACTACAACCTCCCAGAACCAAGACCTTTAAACCAAACTCCCCCACTACTATCAAACACAAACCCCAAGTATGCTGCATACCCAACCCCCCCCCACCTAATCAATAAACAGAGTACGAGGTGCAAGTGAACCATAATCTTACCAGGCTGACTCCAAGGTGTCCCCGGAACAGCCGTCAATGATCCTCCGCGCCGAGCAGCCCCAGGCCCCGGGACCTCACCAGCGTCACCGGCAAGGTCGACCGGCTGCCCAGGCTGGAAGCCAACTTCAAGATGTTGCCGACCCAGAGCAGTATTTAAGCAGCTCCGGCCGCTCCTCCGTCATGCGTCTCTCCGTCGTCTGCAACGATCGCCGCTGTCCAGGATCCTAAACCGGCCCTGCACTACTGCGCAGGCCGCAGCCGCTGCCCGGGAGCACGCACCGGCCCTGCGTGGACGCGCAGGCCGCATCTACGGGGTCGCCGTCCGGTCACATGACAGCCCCGCAGGTTCACCTCCTCCGGACGCCGGGGCCAAGTGATTGCGACGCCGGACCACATAACCGCGCCGCGGGTCACGTGGCCGCGCCAGCCACCTCACCATGCTGACCCCGCGCCGCAACAGAAAAAGGCGATGACGTCACTCACCGCCTCGTCGCTGTCCTCTCCTTGGCATCCTTGCTGCTGCTGCCCGGGATCGCACACCGGCCCTGCGTGGACACGCAGGCCGCACTTCCGGGTTCGCCGTCCGATCACATGACCGCACCGCCGGGCCACGCGACCACTTCATCCGGACGCCAGGGCCAGGTGATTGCGACGCCGGACCACATGACCGCGCCGCCGGTCACGTGGCCGCGCCGGCCACATCACCCTGCCGACCCTGCGCCGCACCAGAGAAGGCGATGACGTCACTCCCGCCTCATCGCTGTAGTCTCCCCGGCGTCGCCTCCCCCAACGTCCTCGCTGCTGCCCGGGATCGCACACCGGCCCTGCGTGGACACGCAGGCCGCATTTCCGGGTCCGCCATCCGGTCACATGACCGCACCGCCGGGCCACGTGACCACTTCATCCGGACGCCGGGGCCAAGTGATTGCGACGCCGGACCACATGACCGCGCCGCGGGTCACGTGGCCGCGCCGCCCTCGTCACCATGCCGACCCCGCGCCGCAACAGCGAAGGGCGGTGAAGTCACTCACCCCCTAGTCGCTGCACTCACTGCGTCGCCGCCTCTCGCAGACATCCTCGGTGCCGGTGCCGCTGCCGCCCAGAGCACTGCTGCTGCTGCCGCCGGAGGGTCCTGCTGGGCTCTGGCCGCACTTCCGGGTTCAGCGCCCGGTCACATGACCGCACCGCCGAGCCATGTGACCGTGACGTCAGGACGCCATGTGACGTGACGTAAGAGCATGCGATCGCGCCGGCCCCACGTGACCGCTCCGGCCCACATGACCGCGCCGGCCCCACGTGACCGCGCCGCCCCCACGCGACCGTGCCGCCCCCACGCGACCGCAGCGCCTCAGGTGAGCCCAGCAGATCGGGGAAGCCCAGCGGGTCGGGTGAGCGCAGCGGGTCGGGTGAGCGCAGCGGGTCAGGCGACCGCATCGGGTCAGGTGACCGCGCCGCGTCACGCAGCCGCAACATGCACGTCACCACTGGCCACTGCGACCCGGAAATGGAGGGGAGCCGGCTGCAGCACTCACCACCCCGCAGCCTTTCAGCCTGCGCCCGACTTCCGGCCCAGGCCCCGCGATGTCCCGTCTCCTGGATCCGCCGCCGCCACCGCTGCCGTGGATCCTCCGCTGGGGCTCCTCTCCCATCGCCGGCTCCTCGCAGTCATCTCAGGGCTGAGGCGCTTAGGAGTCGCTGCCGCTTCGGAGGCAGATGGGTCCCATCTTCAGCGCCGCCGACGTCACCGGACCATCGATTCCAGACTTCTTCCAGGTGCCGAATGACCAACCCCCCAACAGTCTGCCCTATATATACTAACCCACACTGACCTACCCCTAACCAATCAAATGTCCCTATAACTCCAGTAGCCCCACCTCCTGGTTTCCCGCCCAAAATAGCTCACCTTAACCCTTTGCTACACCCTCTGGCCTAGCATCCCTCTTAGTCATGTTGCCCTTCCTTGAGCCTCTTTGGGGCAGCAGTCCGGGCTGTCTCTCAGCATAGAGTGCAGGATGAGTGTGAGCTGAGCCTTACTGCAATTTTTGAGAAGCAAAATAAACAATTTTTTTTAATGCTGTTCACTGTACAGTGTGTGTCTAGATGGCTTTACTCCATGGGTCAGTGTGATTACAGCGATACCAGATTTATATAGCTTTTTTATGTTTGGCTACTACCAAACACTAACACCAAACACATTTTTGTTTTTATTTTTTTAACAAAAAAGAGTTTTTGCATCACCATAGTTTGAGAGCTAGCATTTTTATTGTTAATTTTTTTTGAGGGCTCAGTTGATAATTTTTGGGATGAAGACTGAACAAAAAACAGTAAATTCAGAAATAGTTTTTTAAGGGGGATCTTTATGCCATTCACGTGATAAAAGTTTTAGGACAGCTTTATTCTTCAGGTCAGAACGACTACAGTGATACCACATTTGTATAATTTTTTTTAATGTTTTGCCACTTTTACACAATAAAAATAATTTTATAGAAAAAGTATTGTTTTTGCATTGATGTATTCTGAGAGCTAAAGTTTTTTTGTTTTCCCACTGATAGAGCTGTTTGGTGGCTTTATTTTTGTGGGACAAGATGAGAGCTTTAGTAATACCATTTTAATTTAAATTCGTCTTTTTTGATCATGTTTTATTCTGTTTATATTTTGGAGTTATGTTGGAAAAGCATAGATTCCTCCACATTTTATTTTTTTTTCTGTGTTCACTCTAGGGATTAAATAGTGTGACTATTTTATAGATTATGTTGATCTTGAGGCAGCGATGCCAAATATATGTACTTTATTAGTTTATTTTTCTTTTTACATAAATATTCTTATTTATTGGGGTAAGATTTTTGTTCTTTAATCTTTGGGGATTGTATACATTTTTTAATAATGTTTGCAATTTTTGTTTTTTTACTTTTTTATGCCACATTCACATGTCTAGTATTTGGTCAGTTTTGGATCTCAGTATTTGTAAGAAAAAAACAGGAGTGGAACAAAGGAAAAGTATAATAGTAAGTAGTGATGAGCGAGCATGCTTGTCACTACTCGGTACTCGCACGAGTATCGCTGTACTCGGGCTGCTCGGCGGGGACCGAGTAATCTCGCGATACTCGTGCTTTACTCGTGGTCTTCATTTCTGCATGTTGGCGCTCTTTTGAGAGCCAGCCCTCATGCAGGGATTGGCTGGCAGACCACTGCAATGCCACAGCCCTGTTAGTTGTGGAATTGCAGTGATTGGCCGGCCTGCACAGCGTGACCGAGCCTTTATATCGGCCGGCGCGCTGTGCTCTGCTCACAACTATCCAGACAGTCAGTGCAGGGAGAGTGTCGCTGATTCAGGGAAAGCTTTGCGGCCCTTTATAGTTAGTTCCGGAGCAGGGCTGCAAACAGTGTGACCAGAAGTCCTTCTCAGGACTATTCTAGTTGTATACAGGCAGGCAGGGTATAGCCAGGTCGGAGTACAGTAGCAGAGTCCTTCTCAGGACTATTGTTGCTATATACAGGCAGGGTATAGCCAGGTCGGAATACAGGCTAGTGACCAGAAGAGTCCTTGTCAGGACTATTGTAGCAGTATACAGGCAGGCAGGCAGGGTATATATAGCCATTCCTAGTGGTGACCGTATACCAGCCTTCATCATATCTGGGGCTGGTGTACACAGTGTAAAACAGTCCAGATAGTGTCAGACTTCTCAGTAATTGTCGCTCCTAAAAACCAGTTAGGTTCTTATTGCGTCCGTGCTTGCATTTAAAAACAGCACGTGTGTGGCAGTCAGTGGCAGCGTACAGGTGCGCGTTTTGCACAAACTATTATATAACGCACAAGTCTAGTGTATAATACACGTCAGTCAGCAGTGTCTGATAGTGTCAGACTTCTCAGTAATTGTCGCTCCTAAAAACCAGTTAGGTTCTTATTGCGTCCGTGCTTGCATTTAAAAACAGCACGTGTGTGGCAGTCGGTGGCAGCGTACAGGTGCGCGTTTTGCACAAACTATTATATAACGCACAATTCTAGTGTATAATACACGTCAGTCAGCAGTGTGAATGTTGCACCCTGCAACGTGGGGGTTTCACTCGCTTGCAGCGGTGTGAGGTAGCTTCAGCAACACACGTACACAGTCTCTTCATAGAAATTCTGGCAGTTTATTAAAAACACTCAGCATAAACTGCCCTCAAACATAAACAATAAGTCCATAATAGAAGTTTAGCAACTTCCCCACTCTCTGGCTCCTGCCAGCGTACAACTCTAGCCAAGGTTCCTTCCAGGACCCAGGGCCCTCTGCAGACCCCTGTCTGTCTCTCCTCCTAGAGAGATTCGGCCCTACAGCCCTGGCCTGGCTGCACTCACCTCAGACTCAATATCAGAGCCTTGTGATCAGCCTCCATGCAGGCTGATACACCCAAAGCTCCTGGCTCTGCTCTAACTTGTTTCCAGTCCACACACTGGACATCTAGAGCCAGTCTCTCTCTAGACTGCCCTAGACACACTTCTCCCGGGTTCAGAGACAGGATTGCTTTAACCCCTGGAGCCACACCCACAGGTGGTAAGGAGTGTGTAATCAGCATCACACACCCTTCCATGGCTCTGCATGTAATGCAATCCTGTGGAACCACAGGTCCCAGCCAGCTTCACATTGCAGAGCACCCACGCTTCTGCAAAACATACCGGCCCTTTGTAATACAGCCGGTTGATACCTCACATACCCTCCCCCTCTGTTCAAACCCGTAGGGGAGAACACTTGCCAATGACCTGGGGCCGCGAGACAGGGCATCCCCGCTGCCATGCCCCACCAGTCGAGAGGGCCGTCCAAGAGCAGTAGTCCCTGAGACATCGCCCAACACTGTCACCAAACTCTGTCTTGTCAACCTAGGGTTAAAGGACGTCCCATTTCCAGACCGTTCTCTCCCCGACCCCCTCCCAGGGTCACCGCAGTAGAGAGACACGTCCCCAGTCAAACCTACAGTCTTGTCCGAACCTAGGCTTTCTTGAGTACCCCCAAGGCTACTGTCGGGAACTCTAAGCTCATAGCGGCCACTATCTACAGTACATTGTAGGTTACCTCTCTGTCGGCGATTCCTTTTATCACGCGTCTGAACTACTGGACCGACACGCCATCTTCCACTTCTTTCCACTGAACAACGGGTGGAAGACGGCTGCTGTCCCCCACACAGTTGGCGAAGCTGCTCCTTAATTTTCAGGTTGTCTTGCCACAACCGCTCCATGTCACGTACATGGTGTACCCGATATTCAATAAGGCTTCGAATGTTTCCAAGACTCTCTACAGTCCCGACACAGACGAACGGAACCATACCAGCTTCCCTGGGTATCTTGCTCTCATTAGCAGCAGGGATTCTTAATCTCACCAATCCTGATTTATTCACCATGTCTTGCATGACTCGTCCGGTTTTTCCTATGACTCTCCCCACCAGAGCCCGGGGTACATGGACAATATCTTCCGCCAGACTCTGCGCTTTCCTTTTATACTCTAGCTGTCTAGTGGCTTCTTCCTTTTGCAGTTGGACCTGCCACTTCATACGAACACATCTGAAGTGCATGTCCTTTAGAATAGCCACCCGCTGCCCAGTAATTTCACTGGTGGACAATATCACTAACTGTTCAGCCCCTGGGGTACAGTAGACCTCACACGCTTCCACAGCTCTCTTAAATTCGTCATGCATGCACTCGGTGGCACACGCTTCTCTTAAGTCCTTAGGTATATCCACCATGCACTTGACTACAGAAGTCTCATTCATCCCTGCCACATGCTTATCAAGTTTAGCTTCCAAAGTCAGCTCTCTTTGGGCCTCCCCTGCTTCAACATGTTTGGTCAGGATTGACACTCGCTGCTCCATCTGCTCCAAGGCTCCCTGGGACTTGGACTGGTACTCTGCCAAGCGACTTCGTAGCTCAGCCACTTCTTTCTCCAGCTCCCTTACTCGACTCTCAGTAGCCTGCCTAAGAAGTATCTCTTGTTGCAGATGGTCTTTGCTCATCCTCTTGAATGAGTCTTCACTTGCGGACCTCTCTGGTCTACGACACACTATTTCTGAGGCTTCTTCCATCTCAGCTTCAGAACGTTTGGGTTTCTTACACTCCTTACCCAGGACCTTCTCTATATCCTCCATCGTAGTTTTACCAAGCAGGTCAGGCAGGCTCCCAGTCCTGGATGAGACCGCATGTCCAGACTTCACCTCTTCCTCAGAGGCTCTTTCCGCTTTTACAGCACCTGCTGTGTCTTGGGACTTCACTGCATTCCCTCCAACTTCCACTTGGGTCTCTGCAGTGTCACCCTCTGCCTTCTCTTGGGCATTTACAGCATCGCCTTCTACCAGGGTGTTACGCCCTTCAGCACGGTACTCTGTTCTTCTTAGAACCTTGGCACCATTTTCAACATTCATCACTTCACCACTGGGTAGCTTACCAGTCTGCTCACCATGACCTTTGTGGATTTGTACTCCACCAACACTGCCCTGGATTCCTTCTCCTATATTGTTCTGTAGGATGTCATCTCGTACAGCGCTATCATCCAACAGACCTCCAGCTTCATGCATGGAAATTATAGGAGACACCGCCATTACGTCTTTGGTCGGTTCCTCCCCTGCAATTTCACCCTGCTGGTTTCTGTCGTGACAATGTGTCAGTTCAGTCTTTGATTCCTCTTTCTTTTGCAGGATATCACTGTCTGACTCTTCCGTAGCAGGTGTTACTAGCAGCATGTTTTCATTAACCAGGCATATCACTTTCTCTGCACCCTCAGACGGCCTACACTGTGCCCCCTCTCGGCGCTTATTACGTCTTCGGCGTCGGGAGGAAGTTTTGCCCTTCTCGCCCATCTGTACCACACTGTACTCGTTTGTCACCTTACTAGAGTCAGTGTCTTTACTGGAGTCATAATCACTCCCCCTGGCATCCTGGACTATCATGTCCCCACTTAACCAGATATCTGCCTCCCTTTCTGGAGCTACCCCGTTTTTAACGGTCACACTATCGGTTATTCCCTTAGTCCTTATGACACTAAGTTGGGTCCGTCCATCATTTTCTTTGGTCACCCCTAACTTAGGACAGTCAATTTTAGGAGGTGCTATCTCCTCCTTACCACACATAACTGCACAACAAGGACCCCTTTTCACCTCCCAATGTGGTGGGGTTTCCTTTGGGCTGTTCCGGCTCTTACACAAGCAACCGTATACGTCCCCCTGCTTCCACAAGTGCACAAATAATTTAGAGTCCCAACCTATAATAATTGGGTGCAGTAAATCTGAGACTACTCCAACATCATGAGAACCACTGTCCCAGGCTGTCTTAATGACCACTCTGGAGACCGGGTATTCTGTCTCATTACTGTGGGTGCAGCCGACGTGGATCTTCCTTCCAGGAATCAAGTGGACATCAGAGGTGGCCCTCACCAGGGTCACCAAGCTCCTTGAGTCTACGACTCCTGTTATAGATTCCCCATCCACTTCCACGGAACACAGACGTGGCTTCTCGTCGGATGGGTGGTCTATATTGCAAACAGGACACTTAAGGCATGAACACTGTTGTCCCTGGCTACAGTCCATCTGCACCACTTCACCCTTGGATTTGGGATGCTCCGCTCTCTTTTGGGGGACCACCGCTTTCTGGGACTCCACCCCCTTATGGGCAACCACCCCTTTATGGGACTCCACCCCCTTATGGGCAACCACCCCTTTATGGGACTCCACCCCCTTATGGGCAACCACCCCTTTATGGGACTCCACCCCCTTATGGGCAACTATTCCCTTCTGGGACTCCGCCCCCTTTTGCGGTTTCCATGCAATGTCCTTAGCCCCCAGTTCACACCGTTTGCCCTTGTCTCCCTGGGCACCCAGTGTCCATACTGGCCCCTGAAGGGAACGCTCAAAATGGTCCATGGCTGTGACATCGCTACACACCGACAGCTCCTGCTGTCCCCGGACCAGGAACTGGTACAGCTCCTCCACAATGTCCGCAGGGACCATTCCCTCTTTTTGGCTTTCAGCCCCCACTGCTGTCACTGGACCTCCAGGCACATGCTGTTGGTGCTGCTGACTCTGCAGCAGCTGGTTCAGGAGCTCCTCCATGCTGTAACGAAAAAGAGGCACAGGAGGGGCGCTCCAATGGGTAATACCCGGTGGTCAAAGACAGGGGGGGGGGTTAGAGAACCACTAACCTTTCCGGGTTGTACCGCCCGTACAACCAGGATCTCCAGCCTGTGGTGTATCACTGCTCACCAAGCAGGGCCTTGCAATTCCGGCTGGCCTGGAACCTCCAGTCGCTGGACTCTCGCCACTGCAGCACGGGTCCCCAATGACCTGCTGATTCACCACCAGGTGCTTGAGAGCGCTGTCCCTGTTCGTGGACCCGCCGATCCACCGCCAGCTGCTTGAGTGCGCAGACAATTTTCGTGGACCCGCCGATCCACCGCAAACCGCTTCAAAAAATTTTCGTGGACCCGCCGATCCACCGCAAGCAGTCCGTATCCACAGGAATATGTTCTATGCCGTTGCCCCTAGCAACCAGGCTGCGTTGCCCCTAGCAACCAGACCGCATGCCCGCATTCGAGACACCATATGTGAACGTTGCGCCCTGCAACGTGGGGGTTTCACTCGCTTGCAGCGGTGTGAGGTAGCTTCAGCAACACACGTACACAGTCTCTTCATAGAAATTCTGGCAGTTTATTAAAAACACTCAGCATAAACTGCCCTCAAACATAAACAATAAGTCCATAATAGAAGTTTAGCAACTTCCCCACTCTCTGGCTCCTGCCAGCGTACAACTCTAGCCAAGGTTCCTTCCAGGACCCAGGGCCCTCTGCAGACCCCTGTCTGTCTCTCCTCCTAGAGAGATTCGGCCCTACAGCCCTGGCCTGGCTGCACTCACCTCAGACTCAATATCAGAGCCTTGTGATCAGCCTCCATGCAGGCTGAAACACCCAAAGCTCCTGGCTCTGCTCTCACTCTCTCCCAGCACACACGCTGGAAGTCTAGAGCTAGTCTCTAACTAGACTGCCCTAGACACACTTCTCCCGGGTTCAGAGACAGGATTGCTTTAACCCCTGGAGCCACACCCACAGGTGGTAAGGAGTGTGTAATCAGCATCACACACCCTTCCATGGCTCTGCATGTAATGCAATCCTGTGGAACCACAGGTCCCAGCCAGCTTCACATTGCAGAGCACCCACGCTTCTGCAAAACATACCGGCCCTTTGTAATACAGCCGGTTGATACCTCACAGCAGTGTCTGATAGTGTCAGACTTCTCAGTAATTGTCGCTCCTAAAAACCAGTTAGGTTCTTATTGCGTCCGTGCTTGCATTTAAAAACAGCACGTGTGTGGCAGTCGGTGGCAGGGTACAGGTGCGCGTTTTGCACAAACTATTATATAACGCACAAGTCTAGTGTATAATACACGTCAGTCAGCAGTGTCTGATAGTGTCAGACTTCTCAGTAATTGTCGCTCCTAAAAACCAGTTAGGTTCTTATTGCGTCCGTGCTTGCATTTAAAAACAGCACGTGTGTGTCTGTCGGTGGCAGCGTACAGGTGCGCGTTTTGCACAAACTATTATATAACGCACAATTCTAGTGTATAATACACGTCAGTCAGCAGTGTCTGATAGTGTCAGACTTCTCAGTAATTGTCGCTCCTAAAAACCAGTTAGGTTCTTATTGCGTCCGTGCTTGCATTTAAAAACAGCACGTGTGTGTCTGTCGGTGGCAGCGTACAGGTGCGCGTTTTGCACAAACTATTATATAACGCACAAGTCTAGTGTATAATACACGTCAGTCAGCAGTGTCTGATAGTGTCAGACTTCTCAGTAATTGTCGCTCCTAAAAACCAGTTAGGTTCTTATTGCGTCCGTGCTTGCATTTAAAAACAGCACGTGTGTGGCAGTCAGTGGCAGCGTACAGGTGCGCGTTTTGCACAAACTATTATATAACGCACAATTCTAGTGTATAATACACGTCAGTCAGCAGTGTCTGATAGTGTCAGACTTCTCAGTAATTGTCGCTCCTAAAAACCAGTTAGGTTCTTATTGCGTCCGTGCTTGCATTTAAAAACAGCATGTGTGTGGCAGTCGGTGGCAGCGTCAGGCTCCATATTGTCCCTGGATAGAGACGTGCATGATGGCCTGTAAACATGAAGTGCCCATTGTAAGTAAGTGGGTCTATTGTAGTATAGCCCTTAGGCAGGGCAGCCAAAAATTGGGAGGCTCCACGTTGTCCCTGGATAGAGACGTGCATGAGGGCCTGTAAACCTGAAGTGCCCATTGGAAGGAAGTGGGTCTATTGTAGTATAGCCCTTAGGCAGGGCAGCCAAAAATTGGGAGGCTCCACGTTGTCCCTGGGTAGAGACGTGCATGAGGGCCTCAAAACATTGTTCCCATTGCAAAGGAGCGGGTCTCCTGTCGTTGTAATGTCCATTCTGCAAAGAATGGGCGAAAAAATTTACCACTGGGGGTATACCTGAAACAAAGGCCTAAGTATTGCAATTTGTAACGGTCATCATCATGGTGGCGCATGAGGAGAAGGAGGAGCAGTCCAGCGATTATCCAAAGTCCAGAAGTGTGTACCCATGGGTGAGTGGAGGTACATGGCAAACTTTAAATTCCGCTCTCATTTGCTGGTGGTGTGGTGAAGTCTGGCCCAATCCAACCCTTGTTCATCTTGATCAGAGTCAGCCTGTCAGCATTTTCAGTTGACAGGCGGGTGCGTTTATCTGTAATGATTCCACCTGCGGCACTAAAAACACGCTCTGACAAAACGCTAGCAGCAGGGCAGGCCAGGCCTTCCAAGGCGTAGAGAGCCAATTCATGCCACGTGTCCAGCTTGGATACCCAATAATTGTAAGGCACAGAGGAATGTCGGAGTACAGTTGTTCGATCTGCAAGGTACTCCTTCAGCATCTGGGCAAACTTAGGATTTCTTGTGGCACTACCCCGCACCTCAGGGGCTGTGGTACGTGAGGGGCTGAGAAAACTGTCCCACATCTTAAAGACTGTTCCCCTACCTCTGGCGTATTGGACTTGTGCCTCTCTCGGCTGTACGCCTCGGTTGTCCACTGATTCATGACCTATGCCGCTAGCGTTTTGTGAGGGGAATGCTTTGCCTACTTCCGTGACTATGGCCTTCTGGAACTGCTGCATTTTGCCTGACCTCTCCGCCTCGGGAATAAGAGACATAAAGTTCTCCTTTTAGCGTGGGTCTAACAGTGTTACCAACCAGTAATGATTGTCGGCCAAGATGTTCTTAACGCGAGGGTCACGAGACAGGCAGCTTACCATAAAGTCAGCCATGTGTGCCAGACTCTTAACAGCCATCACTTCAGTATCCTGACCAACACGATGACTGAACATGCTGTCCTCCTCCTCCTCCTCCTCATCATCTACCCTGTCCTCTGGCCAGCCACGCTGAACCGAGGATATGACTGCATGTCATATCCTCAATTTGGCCAGAGAGTTGCTCCATGTCTTCATCCTCCTCCTCGTCATAGTCCTCCACTGCACGTTGTGATGAGACGAGGCTGGGCTGTGTGTTATCATCACCCACACCCACTACTGTTTCTTGCTCAAACTCATCGCGCTCCGCCTGCAATGCATCATGGTTGTTTTTTGAGCAGAGACCATTTTAGAAGGCAGAGAAGCGGTATGGTGACGCTAATAATGTCGACATCGCCGCTCACCATCTTGGTGGAGTCCTCAAAGTTTTGGCGGATGGTGCATAGGTCGGACATCCATCTCCACTCCTCAGGTGTTATGTGTGGAGTTTGACCCATTTCTCGACGGCTTAGGTGATGCAGGTACTCAACAACTGCCCTCTTCTGCTCACATATCCTGACCAACTTGTGCAGAGTTGAATTCCAACGCGTGGGGACATCACACACCAGTCTGTGTGCCGGAAGATGCAAACGGCGTCTTAAGCCGGCAAGGCCGGCTGAAGCAGTAGGTGACTTTCGAAAATGTGCAGACAGGCGGCGAACTTTTACCAGCAGATCAGACAGCTCTGAGTATGACTTTAGAAACCGCTGAACCACGAGGTTGAGCACATGGGCCACGCATGGAACATGTGTCAGCTGGCCTCGCCTCAAAGCCGCCACCAGGTTCCGGCCATTGTCACACACGACCTTTCCTGGCTTTAGGTTCAGAGTTGTGAGCCAGTGATCTGCCTGCTGTTTCAGAGCTGTCCACACCTCTTCTGCATTGTGGGGTTTGTCACCTATGCAGATTAGCTTCAGCACTGCCTGTTGCCGCTTCGCCGAGGCAGTGCTGCAGTGCTTCTGTGTCGCCCTGGACAAGCCAGGGGCCACAGAGCACAACACTTAAACACCCCACACTCCCTGCAGGCATATCATAGTCAAAACACAAAATCCTTGTTGCCTTCCCCAGGGGCTGTTGTCCACACCAGGGTGTGGAGCCAGGCGGTTGGTCTCCACCCACCGAGGAGGAGGGAAAACACAGGCAGTGAGAGTTAAGCTAAGGAAGTGGAAGGAGGAAAGTAGTAGAGAGGAGAAAAGTGACAGCAAAGAGCCTGAAGTTGGTCCGGGTGTGTGGCCTGGACAGGACAGCAAGGTTGGCAGGATGTGGTGACCGTCTGCAGTGGAGGCCGATTGGAGTCTGCCGTAAGGACCGTGGACGGGTGGTGACCCGGCCGTACCGGACCGGTATACAAAGAGAAGCCAGCACCATTGGCAGAGGACTTTCGGATCCCGGCAAGGCTTGGTGTCGCCGTGAATTTGTCAAATCCGTTAGTGAAGGGGACCTCAGGGTTTCCAAACAGCCAAGTCCAGATAGAAGGCAACCGTACAACCGTGAAGGGGAGACACAGCCACCGCCAAGGGCAACCGTCTCCCAGGGCCAGCGCCTGTGGGCAAAAGGGGCTCCTCCGGCCCATATCCAGGTCAGGGAGCGGGTTACCGTTGGGAAACCATCACTACCAACACTTAACTTAGGTGCAGGGAGAGACAGTCATCACTAACCTGCAGGGAGGAACAACCGCAGCCGTCCGAGTGACCCGTCCATCCAGCCACTTGTTTTACCGTGAACTGTGTCATCATCATTGGGCTGAGTGAGTACCTCCGTGCCGTGCGGCACAGCGCTGCCCCTGCGACCCTGCACTTCATCAGGCCCCGCAACCCGCCTGTCATCCATCTCTACCCCATCACCAGGCCCCGGGACAACCAACCCCCCTACCCACGGAGGGGAGAAATAACAACAAAGCTGCTCCCTGTCACAGGCTCCCGGGATCCCCGTCCAGAGCAGCGGTGGTGTCCACACAATCACCACAACCGTGGGTGGCGTCACGGACAATATCCCCAAAACCCAAACCACCCCTTTTCACTCACGGGCGAGTAGCGCCGCTCGAGTCCCCGGGATCCGGCCATCGCTCGAGCCAACGAGCAGCAGCAGCCGTAGAGCTGCGTCAGCCGGACCCGAGCAGTGGGAGAGCGCACCGTCCCCTCCTCCGCCCGCGACACTTCCAGCTTGGGACTGGTGTGGAGGGTAAAGTGGATCAGGATGCGCAGGAGGAGGAGGAGGCTGAGGAGCATGACATTCCGGAGCTGTAGAGTGTGTGTGAAACCCTGACTGAGGTAGGGCCTGCAAAACTTGGTGTGTGAAGGACGTGTTCCGTCCCTCGCTCAGACTGGGTCCCAGCTTGCACAATATTAACCCAGTGTGACGTCAACGAGATGTAGCGGCCTTGCCCACATGCACTTGTCCACGTGTCTGTGGTTAGGTGGACTTTGGCTGAAACAGCGTTGTTCAGGGCACGTGTGATGTTTTGTGACACGTGGTTAGTTATGCAATGCGGGGACGGCACACCGGGAGAAATAGTGGCGGCTGTGGACCGAGTAACGTGGGACAGCTGCCACCATCAGGTCGCGGAATGCTTCTGTCTCAACCAGCCTAAAAGGCAACATTTCCAGCGCAAGCAGTCGCGAAATGTTAGCATTTAGAACTGTGGCATGTGGGGTGTTGGCAATGTATTTGCGCCTGCGTTCAAAGGTTTGCTGAATGGATAACTGAACGTTGCGCTGGGACAAGGACGTGCTTGATGATGGTGTTCTTTCTGCGTAGGCAACTGCAGGTGCAGGAGTGGAGGAGGCTTGTTCGCAGGCAGCATGGACAGGGGATTGGCTCGCATGCACAACCAGCGAAGACGTAGCAGTGACATCAGCAAGCACTGCTCCTCGACTCTGTTGTACTTCCCACAAAGTCGGGTGCTTGGCTGACATGTGCCTGATCATGCTGGTGGTGGTCAGGCTGCTAGTTTTGGTACCCCTGCTGATGCTGGCATGGCAGGTGTTGCAAATGGCCTTTTTAGAATCATCTGGAGCCAACTTAAAAAACTGCCAGTGTCAGAGTTCCGGGTTTTCCAGTTTTCTTTTGAAAGAGCTTGCCCTTTGTTAACATGGAGTTTTCTGTTCTGTTGCCCTACTTCCTGTCCATCTGTTTAAAAGCCGCCCCTAAAGTTTAGTCCAGTGCCTGAGTATACTGCTTCCTGTGTGCTCCTGCCCTGCTGCTTTTGGTTCCTGATTGTTATTCGGATCCTCTTGGAAAACAACCGACACCGACTCTGGACTTCATCTGGTATCATCTAGCTGTGCCTGGACTCCGTTTGCCGTCTTTGGTCGGCACTTCTGCCCGGTTCCTTCCGTTTAATACCACTCTGGACTCACATCACGTACGGACATTTTTCGACTTACCTATTGCCCTTTTGTGTCCCGGCTGCTGCGCATTTAGGGCTTCTGGGGTGATTGCCAGACAGTCCCTGTATAGGGGTTCGCTCTTGGTGGTCTCCCTGGGGGAGTCCGGTGCGCGGTCCCGGGAATTCCCTTTCGCTCAGTCCCTGGAAGGTATTTCCTGTATTTATGTTCTACTGTGTTTTTGTTCCGTTTATGTACATATTTGCTGGTTGCATATTATAAATGTCTTGCACCAAGAACTCGTCTCTGGTTGTCATTGCCCTAACGCAATCGAAATCCTCAATACATACAATAGTATTACAGCCAGACTCGGGAAGACCTAACATTTGTACAGGCACCTTGTGTCGTGTTGTTCCGGGGAACAGTTGCCTGACGTCTGCCTGGGGCCACCACTCTGCTTCTTACTGCCTGTTGTGATGCTACGCCTCCCTCCCCCTGTGCACTGCTGTCCTCGCTCTGCATATCCTCCTGCCAGGTTGGGTCAGTTACTGGATCATCCACCACGTCGTCTTCCTCTTCCGCACCCTGCTCCTCCTCCTGACTTCCTGACAATTGTGTCTCATCATCGTCCACCCCTTGTTGAGACACGTTGCCAACTTCGTGAGAACGTGGCTGCTCAAATATTTGGGCATCTGTACATACAATCTCGTCATGGCCCACTTCAACAGGAGCTGGCGAGAGGCCAGAATTTGTGAATGGAAACGTGAACGAACAGCTCTTCCGAGTGTCCAAGTGTGGGATCAGTAATGTCCGTGGACGTGTACTCGGCCTGGTGGTAGGAAGGAGGATCAGGTTCTGAAATGTGCGGTGCAGTATCACGGCTACTGACACTTGACCGTGTGGAAGACAGAGTGTTTGTGGTGGTGCCAATCTGACTGGAAGCATTATCCGCTATCCAACTAACAACCTGTTGACACTGGTCTTGGTTCAAGAGCGGTGTACTGCTGCGGTCCCCAAGAATTTGGGACAGGACGTGCGAGCGACTAGATGTGGCCCTTTGTTGTGGCGAAATTAGAGCTTGCACACAACCTCGGTCTCTGCCTGCACCACCATCACGTCCACTTCCTTGTTCGTTGACAACGCCCTTGCGCATTTTGCAATGCTGTGATGATGTGTATTCACTAGACTTGTGCCTTATATCCAAGTTTTTGCAAAACTCACACAAATGCAGCGGAAAGCTGCCACCAACAGGCACACACGTGCGGTTTTTAAATGCAAGCACGGAGGCACTAAGAACCTAACAGGTCTCTATCCAGGGACAACGTGGAGCCTCCCAATTTTTGGCTGCCCTGCCTAAGGGCTATACTACAATAGACCCACTTCCTTACAATGGGCACTTCAGGTTTACAGGCCATCATGCACGTCTCTATCCAGGGACAACGTGGAGCCTCCCAATTTTTGGCTGCCCTGCCTAAGGGCTATACTACAATAGACCCACTTCCTTACAATGGGCACTTCAGGTTTACAGGCCCTCATGCACGTCTCTATCCAGGGACAACGTGGAGCCTCCCAATTTTTGGCTGCCCTGCCTAAGGGCTATACTACAATAGACCCACTTCCTTACAATGGGCACTTCAGGTTTACAGGCCCTCATGCACGTCTCTATCCAGGGACAACGTGGAGCCTCCCAATTTTTGGCTGCCCTGCCTAAGGGCTATACTACAATAGACCCACTTCCTTACAATGGGCACTTCAGGTTTACAGGCCATCATGCACGTCTCTATCCAGGGACAACGTGGAGCCTCCCAATTTTTGGCTGCCCTGCCTAAGGGCTATACTACAATAGACCCACTTCCTTACAATGGGCACTTCAGGTTTACAGGCCCTCATGCACGTCTCTATCCAGGGACAACGTGGAGCCTCCCAATTTTTGGCTGCCCTGCCTAAGGGCTATACTACAATAGACCCACTTCCTTACAATGGGCACTTCAGGTTTACAGGCCCTCATGCACGTCTCTATCCAGGGACAACGTGGAGCCTCCCAATTTTTGGCTGCCTTGCCTAAGGGCTATACTACAATAGACCCACTTCCTTACAATGGGCACTTCAGGTTTACAGGCCCTCATGCACGTCTCTATCCAGGGACAACGTGGAGCCTCCCAATTTTTGGCTGCCCTGCCTAAGGGCTATACTACAATAGACCCACTTCCTTACAATGGGCACTTCAGGTTTACAGGCCCTCATGCACGTCTCTATCCAGGGACAACGTGGAGCCTCCCAATTTTTGGCTGCCCTGCCTAAGGGCTATACTACAATAGACCCACTTCCTTACAATGGGCACTTCAGGTTTACAGGCCATCATGCACGTCTCTATCCAGGGACAACGTGGAGCCTCCCAATTTTTGGCTGCCCTGCCTAAGGGCTATACTACAATAGACCCACTTCCTTACAATGGGCACTTCAGGTTTACAGGCCCTCATGCACGTCTCTATCCAGGGACAACGTGGAGCCTCCCAATTTTTGGCTGCCCTGCCTAAGGGCTATACTACAATAGACCCACTTCCTTACAATGGGCACTTCAGGTTTACAGGCCATCATGCACGTCTCTATCCAGGGACAACGTGGAGCCTCCCAATTTTTGGCTGCCCTGCCTAAGGGCTATACTACAATAGACCCACTTCCTTACAATGGGCACTTCAGGTTTACAGGCCCTCATGCACGTCTCTATCCAGGGACAACGTGGAGCCTCCCAATTTTTGGCTGCCCTGCCTAAGGGCTATACTACAATAGACCCACTTCCTTACAATGGGCACTTCAGGTTTACAGGCCCTCATGCACGTCTCTATCCAGGGACAACGTGGAGCCTCCCAATTTTTGGCTGCCCTGCCTAAGGGCTATACTACAATAGACCCACTTCCTTACAATGGGCACTTCAGGTTTACAGGCCATCATGCACGTCTGTATGCAGGGGCATTGGTGAACCTCACAATTTTGGACTGCCCTGGCAAAGGAAAATACTACAAAGACTCACTTCCTCAAAATGGGCACATTAGACTCAAGAGGCCTTCATGTACGTCTCTTCTCAGGGACATCGGAGTGCCACACAATGTTTTCACGTAAAATCTTTCATGTATTAATCTCAAAAAGTAACATACACCAGCTCTATCTCACTATTGGGTATGTGCCCTTAACATTTCTGCCATGAAAAATCATTTTGGGGTCATTTTGGAAGGTTTTCTGGTGAGTCCGTAAAAATGGCGTGAAACGCGGACAAAATTGTTCACAGCTGTGACTTTTCAGTGATAAATGCTTCAAGGGGTCTTCCCCATGCTGTTGCCATGTCATTTGAGCACTCTTCTGAGACTTTTGTGCCATTTTTAGGGTTTCTCCATGCTGCCGGGGGGTCATTTCACAAAAATACTCGGGTCTCCCATAGGATAACATTGGGCTCGTTGCTCGGGCCGAGTACACGAGTATCTTGGGAGGCTCGGCCCGAGCTTCGAGCACCCGAGCTTTTTAGTACTCGCTCATCACTAATAGTAAGGCCACGTTTATATGTTCAGTATTAGGTCACTATTTTACAACAGTATTTGTGAGCAAAAATCAAGGATTGGTAAAAAAATACAGAAGTTGTGCACGTGTTTCTGTTATATTTTTCCTTTGTTTATTCCACTCCTGATTTTGGCTCACAAATGCTGAGGTAAAATCCTGACTAAATACTGAACATGTGAATGTGGCCTTACTTAGTCCCTCTATGGGACTTTAAGTTTTATTCTTCTGATCACTGCTTACATGCATTGCAAAAGACATATTGCATATTGCAATATATAGCAGCGGCTATAACAGGAATGCTGTATTTCTGCTGAACAGAGCTGTGCAGCTCTGATCAACAGAAATGTACAAGCAATCAGACTGTTGATCCTTATAGTCCCCAAGGGGGACTAGTAAAATAAAAATAAAAAGTAAAAGTTTTAAAAAATAAAAAACCTAAAAGTTCAAATCTCCCCCCATTGTAAAAATATACACACAGTTGGTATTTCCACATTCAGAAATGCTCTATCTATCAATCTATAAAATGAATTAACCTGATCAATAAATGGAGTAGCAGCAAAAAAAATCAAAATGCCAAAATAAAAACTTTGTTGTCACAAATTTTGCACAAAATACAATAACAGGAGATAAAGTGTAGCATCTGCGCAAAAATGATACCATTAAAAATGGCAGCTCAAGATGCAAAAAATAAGCCATCACTGAGCCCCATATCCACAAAAATGAGAACACTACGGGTAACGGAAATTCGCGCAAAAAGTGCACCACTTTCTTGGGATAAACTTCTGAATTTTTTTATTTAACTGCTTAGATAAAACTAAACCTACACATGTTTAGTATCTGTGAACTTGTACCAACCTGGGGCATCACACCAACACATCAGTTTTGCCATATATTGAACATGGTGAATAAAATAACCCAAAAACCATTGTGCAATCGCACTTTTTTGAAATTTTTCCGCACTTGGAATTATTTTTACCATTTTCCAGTACACTATGAGGGACTGCTGATAAGTCTTTGGCTTTATCCAGAAAGAAACGAGATAGGATGATGAAACTTTACATTTATTCTACCTACTCTCCACTGATGTCAACACACTTCTTACATTGGTATTTCAAGTTCTATAAGCCTAGCAAAAAGGTTTTTTGTTAGTGCCTGAAACCAGGCATCCGTAGCAGCCATGGCATCAGAAATGGTGTGAAATTTGGTACCCTTGAGGTGTTTCTTCAGGTTTGGAAACAGATGATAGTTGGAGGGAGCTAGATCTAGTGAATAAGGTGGGTGGTCAACCAGCTGGAAGCCCAGCTCTGCCAGTTTTTCCATTGTCGCTTGTGCAGTGTGAGCGGAGATGTTGTCTTGCAGGAACAAGATTCCTTTGGACAGCTTGTTGCACATTTTGCCCTTTGAAGCTGCCTTCAATTGGTACAATAGTTCAATGTAATACCTTGCATTGATGGTGGAACCCTTTTGAAGGTAGTCCACTAGCAGCACGCCCTCCTTATACCAAAACACAGATACCATCACCTTAGTGGCTGATTTTTGCACCCTGAACTTCTTTGGACAAGGAGAACCACTGTGCCTCCACTCTTTTGACTGCTTCTTATTTTCACGGTTATACAAATAAATCCAGGTCTCATCCATATTGACCAATTGATCCAGTACGTTCTTATCAGTCCAGGAACGCTGACAAATGGACCAAGAAGTTTTCACTCGCATGCTTCTCTGATCTGTTGTCAAACATTTGAAGACCCACTTTACAGATAGCTTCCTCATGTCGAAAAGTTCATGGATAATGACACAAACATGTTCACGGGAAATTCCCATGATGTCTGCTATTGCTTTAGCTGAAATTTTTCAGTATGAGGTTGTGCACAGCATTGACAATCTCCGGAACAACAAGCACTCTCAGTCGTCCAGGACGTTACTCATCATTGGTGCTGAAGTACCCCGTTTTAAATTTTGCAACCCAGTTTGTAGCTGTGGAGGGCAATGAAGGGCATTGATCCCCTTATGTCTGCAACATATCACCATGAATATCCTTTGTGGACTTTCCTTGCAGAAACAAGAATATTTTTCACTCCTCTGTTCTCAGTTGCTGTGAATATTGCATTAGACTCTGCCATTTTGTTTTCCCGCGTATGTAGAACACTGTTGCCATAAGAAACAAACACAACATTTTGAAAACATATTTTAGACACATAAGGCTTTCATGTCATGTAACATTTGTTAGCATAGAAACAAAAAAGCCAAAGACTTATCAACAGCACCTCGTATATGGTAAAATTCATGGTTTCAATCAAAGTTACAACTCGTCTAAAAACAAACCCTCATATGTCAAGATTTACAGAAAAATAAAAAAAGTTACGGCTCTCAGAAGAAGGTGAGCAAAAAGTAAAAACGAAAAACGTAAACTCGCCTGTCATGAATGGGTTAAGTAAAAATTAATAATTTTACTTTAAGCATGAATCAATTTCTTACCTTAAGAATAGTGGTATAAAATTTGGGGTTGTGGAATAAAAACTTGTCAGAGACTGCTGCTGGCCTGGAGCTGTCACTGTGTGTTTTCACACAGTGACAGTTCAATTCCATGAATTCTATAGCGCTTCTATGATGCGTAAACTGAAATCTGCCTCATTACAATAGATGTCATTGGTTGTTAAGAGGTTAAAAACAATTTTAATTTTATCTTTAGCTTAACAAATGTGTTGGAAGCACAAAATTGTGGTAATTAAATTGAATCTGTCACCAGGTTTTTGCTACCTCATCTGAGAGCAGCATAATTTAGGAAAAGAGCCCATAATTGTATTGATGAATTACTTATCAGGGTGCAGCAGCTGTCACACAATCAGAACTTTTCGATGTAGCAGGGCTGAGAAAGCTAACCTCACCCACACTACAGTTTTCAGTGTACATTGTATATTGACAGTAAGCCGGTAATCAGTGTTGAGGGCACGGTTGGATCAGTTACCATGCAGACACCTAGTCCACACAGTGATAATCTCCTCCTGGTAGAACACTCATTGTATTGAAGCAATAACACACAGTCTAAGGCCTCTTTTACACATCAGTGATTCTGGTATGTATGTAACAGTTTTATATGAACCAGAATCATGGACATACGCAGACTCATTAAAATCAAAGGGGCTGCGCACACATCAGTGATTTTTCACTGACTGTTTCTCCATGTGGCGTACACACGTTTGTGATTTCCGCACGGAGACATGTCCATTTTTTTTGTGGCATCAATGCTGTCACACGGAACCAACAGTGGTGTGTTCCGTGAAACACGAACCAGAAAAACATGTACATTGAAAATAAAAAGCTTTTTAAAATCAACAGTCTCCAGCGACGCTGTCTCCGGCTGCTGCTGGCAGCTGCTCCCAGCCCGGCTAATTATTCTCATGAATATGTATTTATGCACTGCACAGCCTACCTGAAAGTAGCTGCAGAGGGGAGACAGTGGCGGCCGGACACAGCAGAGCCGTAGATTCAGCACCACGTATAGCAGGAGCGGGGACAGGTGAGTTTGGAGTACCTGATCTCCATGTGCTATCACGGATAGCACATGTAGAACACACTTGTGTTGTGAAATCACGGCACATGGAGGGACATATGCATTTTTAACATGCCATTGAAAAACATCTGTGTTTTTAACTGACATGTGAAAGAGGCCTAAGTGTAACATCCCTGAAATGAGTATCTCAACCACTACCTCATGCTGTCTTTAGATTATATAGTAAAACCCGGCTGACAGAATCCCATAAATAATTAACAAATATTACAGGTTCAACATCACCCACTTCCTCACAGACTGCACCTCTCTCATGTTATCACAATGGCTGCTAGTGGAGAAACAAGTTGGGGGCACTTGGAGCCCTAATTCCAGCTTGTAGGCCATACAGAATATAAGGTCTACAGGTTGGATATCACTTATGTAATAGTAATCGCTAAATAAGTTTTCACTGATCCTATAATTAGATTTACAGTCCCTGACAAACGTTCTGTCGCTTGTCCATGTTATGTAAATAAAAACTTATAACCTGACTTTAAATTCATCCATTGGTTTCATAAATTACTCTTTTGAAAACTGATACCCTCCCAAATTTGGTTTAGGTTATGAAAATAAAGTTGCTGCACAGCTGAAATATTGATCATTTAAAGAACACAGAAAGGTCAGATTTTGCAAGACAAAAGTTTTGTCGCCCACAGAAAGTAATGTGAAATTCAAATAAATAATTACCTTCTAATACAAAGATATGTTGCATAACATTGGTGAATGAAGTCGTGGTGCTATTAGAGGCATATTTAATATTTTGTGTGACTTCCATGAGCTTGAAGGACTGCATCCATGCGGTTCAACAATGATTCATACAATTTATTGATAAAGTCATCAGGAATAGCAAAGAATGCAGTCTTACATGCCTCCCAGAGTTCATCTAGATTCTTTGGTTTTGTCTTCCAAGCTTTCTCTTTCATCCTACCCCAAACATGTTCAATGATGTTCATGTCTGGTGACTGGGCTGGCCAGTCCTTGAGTGCCTTGATCTTCTTTGCCAGGAGGAACTTTGTTGTAGAGATGGATGTATGAGATGGAGCACCATCCTGCTGCAGAATTTGACCCCTTTTATGATTGGGAATGTAAGAGGTAGGTAATACTTTTTGATATTTTAGGCTATTGATATTGCCTTCCTCCTTGCCAATGTTTCGCACACCTCCATACTGAATGTAACCCCAGACCATGATCTTTCCACCACCAAACGTAACTGCTTTGTGGTCCTGCAATATTTGTGGTGGCTGTGGTGTAATTCAACTGAAGAGTCATCAGAGAAATCCACCTTCTGCCACTTTTCCAGCATCCATTTGTTTAGCAGGCTGTGGGACTTGGCAAATGCCACATGGTTTCTGAATTGCCTTTTGTTTAGTGCTGCCTTCTGGGCACTGATTCGACTATGGAGGTTATTTCGAGACAGAATCCTACAAACTGTTCGACACAGGGACTTGAGGTGACGAGGCGTTTTTTAGCTTTGCTGCAGTAGAAGAGGGACTGTCTTTAGATTTTCTAACCAACAAACATTCCTCCTGAGCAATTGTCTTGCAGGGTCTGCCGGATCTGGGCTTGTCAAAAACAACTCCAGTCTCTTCAAATCTTTTTTTTAAGTATTTGTACTTGACGCTGAGACACATTAAAGGTGCCAGCAACCTCTGGAGTGGATCTGGTCTTCAGCCTCTTGATAATCAAGGCTTTGGTCGCAGGGTGGATTTTTGGCATGTTGTCAGAGGTTAAGTTACAGTTCAACTGAAGGTCTGGGGTGCTGGGTTTCTTTTTATACACACCTACTAATTAACCTATCAGTGAGCACAGGTGAGGATGTAAACTAGGATTTGGTGCATTATATGACAAAGCGACTAAACTTTTGTCTTGCCAAAATCTGACCTTTCTGTGTTCATTAAATGATCAATATTTCATCTTTGCAGCAACTTTATTTTCATAACCTAAACCAAATTTGGGAGGATTTCAGCTTTCAAAAAAAGTAATTTATAAAACCAATGGATGAATTTAAAGCTTTTATTTATATAACATGGATAAGCGACAGAACCTTTGTCAGGGACTGTATAGTAGAGGAGCTAAAAAAAAACATGAAACTTCAGGATAGTTTATTCCCATTGGCTAAGTTATTATCTTATTGGCATAAATTAGGACAATGGCTGCCCTTAATAATATACAAAGCAAATTGGCCACTTTTATACACATCCTGAATAGATCCTGTGCACAATAAATACCTTATGAGAATAAGAAAGCTAGAAACAGGAGTAAGCCACTGTGGCCAAATAAAATTGTAAGGGGTACAATAAAATAACACATTTAGAAAGACTAGTAATAATGTATTAAAATAAATTATAGCGGGAAAAAAAGAATGTAAAAAAATAAATCAAGACAGCAAAGACTGACAGACTCAGTCCTAAAGAAGATAATAATCAAAAAATATTCTTCAAGTAAAGTATTGTGTATACATTTTATGCAGATGTGGAAAAACTCTGCAAAAAAATAAAAATATTTAAAAAATGTTAATAGCTTATTTTTAGAAAAAAACAAAACAAAATGCAAAGTGAATGAAGAAAAAAGAAATCTAACTCCAATCAATATGTGATCACCCTTTGCCTTTGAAACAGCATCAATTCTTTTAGGTACACATTCACAAAGACAGGGATTTCGTAGGATTATACTCAAGTGTTTGAGTAATCGATTATACCAAACAGGTGATAATAATGATCATTATTTTCCTATGTAGGTTGTAACACAAAACAGCTGTGCAGGAGACTGAAAACTGTGTGAGGAACAGCCAAAGTCTGCTACAAAAATGAGGTAAAGCTAGAAAAAAGAAGCGCTGATAGGGTAACACCAGATGACAGGAGTAGTATATATAAGAAATATACACTCACCTACTGTGGTTGAGAGTCATAACCACTGACAAGCATGAGATAATGTTGTCTGCCGCAGCCCCACGTGGATGAGCATTCAAAGAGGAGAAGAAAAGGGGTTAACGCCGCGCATCAGCCAAATGAAGGTGTAGAGATGTTGATGAATAAATATCATTTTTTATTTCATAGGTCTACGCGTTTCAAGGTTGAAACCTCTTCCTCAGGACCAGGACATCAACAAAGCATAAAACAGATGGAAATAGCAGATCTATATTAGAGATGAGCCAGCCTCTAGAGGCTCGAGTTCGGTTTGGTTCGTCAAACGGGGGCCGCGTTCGAGTTCGGTTCGGCAAGCCATTCGATGAACCTCTCGAGCCCCATTGAAACCAATGGGAGGCAAAACAAAAACATAAAAACACATTATAAATGTACACATACAGTTAATAAACATTGCCATAACACCTGTCCCCGCGATGCGTCCTGCACTCTGTCTCCCGCCGCTTTTCCTTCCAATAATCGCTGCGTCCTCCCAGTAACCAGCACTGATGATAGGACCTATCGTGACGTCAAAATAGCATGTGACCAGTCACGTGTCTATTATCTCATTGGCTACAGACTGGTCACATGGCTAGACGTCATGCTATGTCCTGTCATTGCATCTCTCCGGTACGCAGTGCACGTTTGTGCATCCCCGTGTACCAGCGAGATGCTCTGGCACACGGTCAACTTCCCGTTCTGCTTCCCCGTTCCGTTATTCACCGGCTGCCACAGTCGGTCAATAACGGAGATCACCATTGCTATAGCAACGCAACTGTCAGCAATGGCATCACCGCTTACAGCCAGCAGCTTCTTCTCACTCACGGAGTGAAAAGACTGCACAGGAAGCAGCAACTACCTTCCTCCCATGGAGTGCTGTCTGATGTAACAGAGCTGCATGGGTTGAAGGAGAAATAAGACAGAAGAGCAGGATCGTGGAGGGCTGACAGGGAGTAATAAACATGGAGTCTGTAATGTGTCTGTGTATTTATTTCTATTAAAGTATTTTTTCTCTGTGTGGTGTCTTTTTTTTTTAACCCTTTATTGGAGATTCTTAATGGCCGGGTCAAACTTGCCTAACGTTAAGGCGTACTTTGCACACTACGACATCGCAAGCCAATTGCTGCGATGCCGAGCGCGATAGTCCCTGCCCCCGCTGCAGCTGCGATATCTTGTGATAGCTGCCGTAGCGAACATTATCGCTACGGCAGCTTCACATGCACTTACCTGCCCTAAGACGTCGCTCTGGTCAGCGAACTGCCTCCTTCCTAAGAGGGTGGGTCGTGCGGCATCACAGCGACGTCACACGGCAGGCGGCCAATAGAAACAGCGGGGCGGAGATGAGTGGGATGTAAACATCCCGCCCACCTACTTCCTTCCTCATTGCAGCCGGGACGCAGGTAAGGTGATGTTCCTCGCTCCTGCGGCTTCACACACAGCGACGTGTGCTGCCGCAGGAACGAGGAACAAAATCGTAACATCGGTCCTTCCGAAATTATGGAAATGACCGACGCTACACCGATGATACGATTTCGACGCTTTTGCGCTCGTTAATCGTATCAAACACGATTTACACACTCCGATCTCGACAACGACGCCGGATGTGCGTCACTTTCGATTTGACCCCACCGACATCACACCTGCGATGTCATAGTGTGCAAAGTACCCCTAAGAATCTCTGGCTTAATACTAGCTAGTAAAACAAAGCTAGTATTTACTCATAATTACCCAGCGAGCCATCGTCACCAGGGCATCTGGAAGAGTTGGACACACAGTGCCACATGATGGCGCTTCTATGAAAGCGCTATTTTCTGGGGAGCCTGCGGATTGCAATTCGCAGCAGAGGGGCCCAGAAAGCTCAGGCCAACCTGTGCTGCGGATTCCAATCCCCAGCTGCCTAGTTGTACCTGGCTGGACACAAAAATATGGCAAAGCCCACGTCATTTGTTTTTTAATTATTTCATGAAATAAGTGAAATAATTAAAAAAAATGGGCTTCCCTATATTTTTGGTTCCCAGCCGGGTACAAATAGGCAGCTGGGTGTTGGGGCAGCCCGTAGGTGCCTGCTGTACCTGACTAGCATACAAAAACATGGTGAAGCTTTTTTATTATTTCAGCAATTTCATGAAATAATTAAAAAACAAATGACGTGGGCTTCGCCATATTTTTGTATGCTAGCCAGGTACAGCAGGCAGCTACAGGCTGCCCCCAACCCCCAGCTGCCTATTTGTACCCGGCTAGGAACCAAAAATATAGGGAAGCCCGTTTTTTTTAATTATTTCACTTATTTCATGAAATAATTAAAAAACAAATGATGTGGGCTTCGCCATATTTTTGTGTCCAGCCAGGTACAATTAGGCAGCTGGGAATCCACGGCACAGGTTGGCCTGAGCTTTCTGGGTCCCTCTGCTGTGAATTGCAGTCCGCAGCCGCCCAGGAAAATGGTGCTTTCTTAGAAGCGCCATCTTCTGGCGCTGTATCCAGCTCTTTCAGCTGCCCTGGTGACGGGTGGCTCGCTGGGTAATAATGGGGTTGGGGATAGCTGTGTATTATCAACTGGCCCTAAGCCCGAAATTCATGGTGTCACGCCAATATTAGACATGGCCACCATGAATTTCTAGTACCGATAAAAAAAACACAACACACAGAAAAATATTTTTATTATAAATAAAACACAACACAAGTAGTGACTCCATCTTTATTGAAATAAAGAACCCCCCTCCACAGCAATCCTGGGTCAAGGGTCCCGCGCTGTCCAATCCGGATCCAATTTAATCTGATCGGTTTGCGGGAAGGCAAAGCGATCAGATGATGTGTCAGGTTCAAGGGCCTGAATCACATGACACAGCAGCTGATTGTATAAACGGCTTTTATACAATCAGCTGATGCATCAGTGCAAAAGAAAACAAAAAAACCTATATACTGCAGTGCAGACTCCTGTCCGACAGCATCAGCTGATAGTTTAGCCGACCGGGTGGTAAGAAGCCGGCCACACCGCTCGACTTATAGTGTAAGCTGATTTCGTCAGGTGACCGCAGCAGCTGATCATCGCCAGGTCTGAGAAAGAGAGACAGAGAAAGAAGAGAGAGAAGAGAGAGAGAGAAAGAAGAGAGAGAGAGAAAGAGAGAAAGAAGAGAGAGAAAAAGAGAGAAAGAAGAGAGAGAGAAAGAGAGAAAGAAGAAAGAGAGAAAGAAGAAAGAGAGAAAGAGAGAGAGAGAGAGAAAGAGAGAAAGAAGAAAGAGAGAAAGAAGAAAGAGAGAAAGAGAGAGAGAGAGAGAGAAAGAGAGAAAGATGAGAAAGAGAGAAAGAAGAGAAAGAAAAGAGAGAGAGAAAGGAGAGAGAAAGGAGAGAGAGAGACAAAGGAGAGAGAAAGGAGAGAGAGAGAAAGAGAGAGAGAGAAAGAGAGAGATGGAGAAAGAGAGAAAGAGAGAGAGAAAGAGAGAAAGAAAGAGAGAGAGGAAAAGAGAGAGAGGAAAAGAGAGAGAAAAAGAGAGAGAGAGAGGAAAAGAGAGAGAGAGAGGGAGAGAGAGGAGAGAGCAATGCAGCCTCATTCCATGAACTGCTCCGATTTTAGAGGTGTGTCCCGCGGCTTACAGCTGATGTCCGGCTCCTCCCCTCAGTGCATAATTAAATTATAATTACAAAATGTATTATAAATATATTATAAATATAATTTAAAATTAAAAATAAATAAAAGTTCTTTACTGGGACTAGAACTCGCAACCTAATGCTTCTTAGGTGAGCGCTCTATCAACTCAGCTAGTAACTCTATTGATAAAGATAGGCAGTAATTTGGTAATCTTGAAGTCTGCATTGCTGAAGTCTCTGCTTACCGCGCGATTTACTTCATTGCTACGTGGAGCTGATACAGAGCACTCGTGTTCTGTAGCAGAGCTGACAGTGTCGTGTGGATTACGTCGGACCTGGAGGGGTATTTGTGGATTTTAATAAAATGGTGAAACAGGGTTTTTTTTGTCTTTTATTCCAAATAAAGGATTTTTCGGTGTGTGTGTTTATTTACTTTCACTTTCAGTTTAATCATGGACGGTATCTCGGTGAGACGCCTGGCATGATTAACCTCTTATTACCTCGATTGCCACCGCACCAGGGCAATTCGGGATGAGCTGGGTAGAGTCCGGGGACTGTCGCATCTAATGGATGCGGCTATTCCAGGCGGCTGCTGGGTGATATTGTTAGGCTGGAGGGCTCCCCATACCGTGGCGCTCTCCATCCTGACAATACCAGCCCCCAGCCGTGCGGCTTTATCCTGGCTGGTATCAAATATGGGGGAACCACATTTTTTTTTTTTATTATTATTTATTTATTGTACTGCATGATATAGACCCGCCCGCCGGCGGCTGTGATTTGTTGCAGTGAGACAGCTGTCACTCAGCTTGAGGACGTGTCTGACTGCAACCAATCATAGGCGCCGGTGAAGCGGCAGCCATTTTCTAAAGAGGAAAAGACGCCGCAGATTTGTGACAGACGTGGAGCGAGACGCCCATGATCGGTGAGTAGGAAAGGGAGAGGGATTGTGCTGGGGATGTAGGACGCATGCAGATAGCAACATGTTCACATAACCTTACTGTGAAAAGCCACATTTATGGTGATCTAACCGTTCTCGTAACGTTTAGCAAAAAGCTCGAGTTCGAGCTCGAGCACTCCCCAAAATCACTCAAACATGAAATTGGCGAACCTCGAACCTCGCTCAACTCTAATCTATATACATATGGTGTACTCAGAAGACCGCCTACTGACAGTTAGAAAAAATCGTCCGGCAGTCAATCTGTTAGCGTGACATAGCATATCCCATTAAAGTATCAAAGTTACATAGAAATAACATTTATATAAATAATCATATACAAACATAGCCCACATACAACTGAAAACTGAAAAATCAATAAAGAAAAAATATATAAATAAAAAAAAAAAATGTATATGTGTCTTTAAAGTGACTGGAACCTCTAAATGGACGCTATATCCATCAAGAGTACAACATTAACTTAATGATGACCGCCACCACAGACATTGCATCTGTTTAAAAAGAAAAGAGAAAAAGAAAGACAAGGTTGTGCGTAATCTGTGTAACTTTTGACAGTTACACCTTCCATTTAGGGGTTCTGGCTAGAGATGAGCGAACCAGTCGCGGTTCGGCTCGAGCTCGGTTCACCGAACCGAGGTCTGGTTCTAGTTCGGTTCGGCGAACCGGTTTGGCGAACCACTCGAACCCATAGGAAACAATGGGAGGCAATCACAAACACATAAAAATGCATTATAAATGTACACATACAGTTAATAAACATTGCCATAACACTTACCTGTCCGCGGGATGCGTCCTGCACTCTGTCTCCTGCCGCTATTTCTCCCGATAATCGCTGCGTCCTCCTGTTAACCAGCAGTGATGCAGGACCTACGTGACGTCATCAAAATAGCATGTGACCAGTCACGTGTCTGTTATCTCATTGGCTAAAGACTGGTCACATGACTATGACGCGTCATGTAGGACCTGTCACTGCATCTCTCTGTTACACGGTGCACGTTTGTGTATCGCCGTGTACCGGCGACATGCTCTAGCACACGGTCGACTCCCTACTCTGCTTCCCCGTTCCCTTAAGGTACCGTCACACTAAGCGACACTCCAGCGATCCCACCAGCAACCTGACCTGGCAGGGATCGCTGGAGCGTCGCTACACGGGTTGCTGGTGAGCTGTCACACAGGCAGATCTCACCAGCAACCAGTGGCCAGCCCCCAGCCCCCAGCCAGCAGCGACGCGTGGAAGCGATGCTGCGCCTTGTAACTAAGGTAAATATCGGGTTACCAGCGCACACCGCTTAGCGCTGGCTCCCTGCACTCCTAGCTAGAGTACACATCGGGTTAATTACCTGATGTGTAGTCTGGCTATGTGTGCAGGGAGCAGGGAGCCGGCACTGACAGCATCAGAGTGGCGGACGCTGGTAACGAAGGTAAACATCGGGTAACCAAGGTAAGGGCTTCTTGGTTACCTGATGCTTACCGTAGTTACCAGCGTCCACTAACACAGCCGGTCAATAACGGAGATCACCGTTGCCATAGCAACGCGCTTGGTGGCGGTGACGGGGACGTCCCGCTACCAGCACGCAGCGGCACCATAATCACGTAATCGGAGCAGCGTTGCTATGGCAACCCGTGCCACCGCTTACAGCCGGGAGCCTGTGGTCACTCTCACAGAGTGATTTCTGCACGGAGCACAGCGTCTTCCCCCATGCAGCTGTGCTGTCTGATGGAGCAGACAGAGCAGACAGAGATGCATGTGTTGAAGGGGAAAGAAGACAGAAGACCATGGATCGTGGAGGGGTGACAGGGGGTAATAAAGATGGAGTCTCTAATGTGTCTGTGTATTTATTTCTATTAAAGTAAATTTTTTCTGTGTGGTGTTTTTTTTTAACCCTTTATTGGAGATTCTTAATGGCCGGGTCAAACGTGCCTGACATTAAGAATCTCTGACTTAATACTAGCTAGTAAAACAAAGCCAGTATTAACTCATGATTACCCAACAAGCCACCCGGCTTCAGGGCTGTTGGAAGAGTTGGATACAGCGCCAGATGATGGCGCTTCTATGAGAGCGCCATTTTCTGGGGCGGCTGCGGACTGCAATTCGCAGCAGAGGGGCCCAGAAACCTCGGGCTAACCTGTGCTGTGGATTCCAATCCCCAGCTGCCTTGTACCCGGCTGGACACAAAAATGGGGCGAAGCCTACGTCGTTTTTTTGTTGTTTTTTTTTAATTATTTCATAAAATTCATGAATTAAGTAAAAAAAGGGCTTCCCTATATTTGTAGTTCCCAGCCGGGTACAAATAGGCAGCTGGGGGTTGGGGGCAGCTCGTAGGTGCCTGCTGTACCTGGCTAGCATACAAAAATATGGCGAAGCGCACGTAATTGTTTTGTAGTTTTTTGGCAAAAAAAAATGAAAAATGCTTCCCTGGATTTTCCATTGCCAGTGAAGGTAACACCAAGCAGTGGGGGTTTGCAGGCAGTAGCTGCTTGGATTACCCTTAGCTAGCAATACAAAAAATGCAGCGGGAGCCCATATATATTTTTTTAATTCTTTATTTAAATAACTAAAAACAAAAAGGGCTTCCCTGTATTTTGATTGCCTGACATGACAGTGCTGTAAAAATACATCTTTAAAAAAAATGACGTAGTGCTCCGCGGTATTTTTGATTCTCAGTGCAGATAAAGCAGTCAGCTATGGGTTGCCACCCCCATCTGCCTGGCATTACCTTGGCTGGCAATTAAAATACAGGGAAGCCCATTAATTTTTTCTATTTAAAAAATAGTTAAAAAAAAATGACGTTGGGTCCCCCCATTTTTGATAGCCAGCTACAATAAAGCAGACGGCTGTAGCCTCAAAACCACAGCTGGCAGCTTTACCGTGGTTGGGGATCCAATGTGGAGGTCACCTCAGGCTCTTTTTTTATAATTATTTTATAAATATTAATAATTACAAAAAAAAAGTAGGGTCCCCCCAAAATTGGATCACCAGCCAAGGTAAAGCGGACAGCTGTGGTCTGGTATTCTCAGGGTGGGAAGGTCCATAGTTATTGGGCCTTCACAGCCTAAAAATAGCAGGCCGCAGACACCCCAGATGTGGCGCATCCACTAGATGCGCCAATCCTGGCGCTTCACCCCAGCTCATCCCGTGCCCTGGTGCAGTGGCAAACAGGGTAATAAATAGGGCTGATACTAGCTGTAAAGTCATCTGACATCAAGCCCAGCAGTTTGTGATGTCATGGCGTCTATCAGATACCTGACATCATAAACTGTCAGTACTAACAAAGAAAATCGACAAAAAAAATTTATTTGAACAATCACTCCCCAAAACATTCCCTCTTTCACCAATTTATTGTAAGAAAAAAAATAAGGGGGTCCCACGACGACTCTGGATCGTCTAGAATATGGGGGGAGACACTCAGGGAACGTATCCCCTATTTTCTAGGAGTGCATACCCTCCATGTAAGGAGTGTGGGTGCAATGAATCTGCACTCACTCTCCCCGGGTCCACAGCAGCAAAGTCCATGTCGTAACGGTTGCTACCAAATCTGCAATGCCCTGGTCATGAGGTAAGGGCATGCCTAATCAGGAGAACTATTCTACATTTCCAAATATTGGTATTTGCTGATATTATTGCTATTCCGCCTACTATATATTGGGGATAGGATCTTGGAGATGGAATACCCCTTTAAGTCCAGTTATCCAGCTGAATGAATACTAAACAACAGAGCTCGCTATTTAGATGTGTTTTCTTGTGGCGCATAACAGACTCTCATGTTTGGTAGTCGTTCAGCAGGGCAACTATAAAATCAAATACCTCCATTTGGAAATGTAGTATATAGCTCTCGAGATCAACTATGTTCCTTACCTCATGAGCAGGGCATTGCAGTAATAATAATAATTTATTCATTTATATAGCGCTATTAATTCCAAAGCGCTTTGCATACATTGGGAGCACTGTCCCCATTGGGGCTCACAATCTAAATTCCCTATCTGTATGTCTTTGAAGTGTGGAAGGAAACCAGAGTACCCGGAGAAAACCCACGCAAACACGGGGAGAACATACAAACTCCTTGCAGATGGTGTTCTTGCTGGGAATTGAACCCAGGACCTCAGCGCTGCAAGACTGCAGTGCTAACCATTGTGCCACCGTGCCACCCAATTAGCTTACAGATGCATAACCACCACTCACTGTGTCTGAACACAGGAAGCTGAGCTGACAGCCGCTCTATGCATGCGGTAGCGTCTATTGTGAAGGAGCGGGCCGCGGGGGATCAACGCTGCACAGGTACCGTGGGACACCGGGGAACACCGGTGGGGTTAAAGGGGGTGACTTGACAGGGCCTGGGGAGGAGTTTTCTGTCGCATGTGTCATGGCACATGCGACAGAAATCAGAGGAGTAGGGTGAATGCGGCCGGCGTGCTGCTGTGCGCGTGGCCATCTTGGATTTCCGGGAGGGGTTCAGAGGGGGCACTCTGGCAACACCGGGTGACCGGAGGGGACCAGGGAGGAGATTTATCATGTTTGTTCATGCCAGATGGGAGATAAATAATTTTTTACCGACGTTGTCATTTACTGTAACGTGATCATCGGTATACGGTGTATACCGGTGATCACGTGAGCGGGGACCGGAAAAAACGGCCTAAATCATGATCTCCAGGGTCTCAGCTACCCCCTGAAACCCCGGAGATTTTCTGACGCTGGGGGGCGCTATTCACTTATTTATGCCTGCTGTTTATAAACAGCAGATCAGAATAAGGCTACATTCACACGACCGATCCGTTTTTGCGGTCCGCAAAAATTGGTTAGTTTTTTATACGGGTGCATCCGTGTGGCATCCGTTTCTGTTCCATATATGGTCCGTATGTCATCCGTTTGTCATCCGTGTGCCTTCCGTTTGTTTGCGTACTGCAAAAAAACTGAAGGAGAGAAAATACATAAATTTACCCAGGATCTGTGATGCCCTGGACCCCCAGGGGTCACAGGTAACAACACACAACACCACACACACACACCCACCCCAGTGAGGCACCAGCAGCCAACAAGTCCTGACCGCCTCCCTCAGGTCTAGCAAGGCCCACCAGGTGGGCGGAGCCAGGCGGATAGGCACGCCCTCCAAGGAGTCTGCTGGCCTGAGGCAGGGAAAGGACAAGTGAGTTGAGTGGGGAGAGGATTAGTGAGAGGATTAAAAGTGGCGAGCTGAGAGTCAGGGACCTAGGACGGAGCCTAGGACCCCTTGGAACGGTCATGCAGGCAGACGGTGGTGGCCGTCTGCAGGAGTCCGGTCAGGGACTGAACTGCGGAACCGTAGGGATCGAGAAGAGGGTGGTGACCCTTCGGACCCGAACTGAGAAGCTAGCAAGTCAACCGGAGCACCAGGCAGGGTACTCAGACCCCGTTCTAGCCCAGAAGCAACCTGGCTTAGACAAATCTACTGATTGCGGTCTGGACTTCTGGGGTTCATTCCCACCCAAAGTCCCGATAGACGGCAACAGCCCACCGATTCCGGATAAGAGCCAACGCCAAGGGCCAGAGATCCAAAGGGCCAGCGCCTGCGGGCAAAAGGGCTCCTCCGGTACCCAAAAGCCGGGGAGCGGACTACCGTTGCTGAAGCATAGGAGTCACTATAGCAAATTTAAAGGTGCAGGAGAAAGGCGACATCACCAACCTCACTGGGGACACACGCAGCCGGCTGCCGGCACCGATCTACACCGAACTTGTTTTACCATTGACTCTGTGTGGTTTAATCGTGAGTACACCAGTGCCATCAGGCACCACGCTGCAAGCGAGCCCCTGCGTTCTGCAACCCCTCGCTCCTGCCACCTGGCCCCGGGACCAACAAACCCCCTACCCACAGAGGGGTCAACACCTAGCTGCGACCCACCACCGATCCTGGACGAGCCCCCGCACCCTCACCGCAGCGGTGGTGCCCATCACCCCACCACGACCCGTGGGTGGCGTCACGAACTGTTACCGGTCACCGCGGCTCCGGCCGTGAAACCGGTCCACCCCAAACCAAACAACCAAACCCCCCCCTTTCCAGAGCGACGTGGCCACCGGTCCGGAGGCGCTCGAGCCACCGACAACCCGAGCCCGGATCCGAGCGGCTCGGCGGAGAGCAGCCGAGCCCCCAGGGCGGTACAGATCCATAGCTTCAACCTACATGAGGCGGTCACATGTTCACTCCAGTGCCATTTTCTACTGCTTTTCAAAGTGTAGAGCGCTCTGGTGCTTGTACACTTCATATCAGTCTTTTCTGTCATTATAATGGCAGAAAGACACATAATGTCCCACTCTCCTGCATTTTGTAATTTTGCACCCTTTGGTGCCTTTCATGTGGCACTAAGGAGTGCTTAGCCTTGTATTTAGCCAAAAAAATGATGTGGGGTTCCCCCTATTTTTGTAGCCAGCTAGGGTAAAGCAAACGGCTGAAGCCTGCAAACCACAGTTGGCAGCTTCACCTTGGCTGGTAATCCAAAACTGAGGGCACCCCACGCTGTTATTTTAAATTAAATAAATAATTAAAAAAAAACAAACACGTGGAGCTCCCCCCAAAATTGGATCACCAGCCAAGGTAAAGCAGACAGCTGGGGTCTGATATTCTCAGACTAGGGAGGTCCATGGTTATTGGACTCTCCCCAGCCTAAAAATAGCAGGCCGCAGTCACCCCAGAAGTGGCACATCCATTAGATGCGCCAATCCTGGTGCTTCGCCCCAGCTCATCCCGTGCCCTGGTGCGGTGGCAAATGGGGTAATATATGGGGTTAATACCAGATGTGTAATGTCACCTGGCATCAAGCCCTGGGGTTAGTGATGTCACGCATCTATCAGATACCCGACATCACAAACCCAGTCAGTAATAAAAAAAAATAGACGACAAACACATTTTTATTTGAAAAAACACTGCCCAACACATTGCCTCTTTCATCAATTTATTAGGAAGAAAAACAAATCCAGGTCTGCTGTAATCCAAGGGGTTCCCATTATGATCCACACTGTCCCAGTCAATGAAGAGCAGGATGTTCCCCATTGGCTGGGAGAGCAATGCAGTGACCGGAGCTAACATCAATAGATCAGCCCAGGTCACTGCAGGGGATGACAAGTGCTGCTGTCAGCGAGGTACATTACCTGTGCTGATCTCCTGCACTGCTCACCACACCTGTCACTGAGTTCAATGACCTTCACAGCCGAGTATCGTGAGCGGCCCGTGACGTCACCGCTAGTCACAGTCTCGGGTCGGAAGCGAGAGAAGGTGATGTGACAAGCGGCGACCATGGAGGACAGTGACAGCGCTGAGGTCGGGAGGGCGGGACTTCATCACCGCAGGTAAGCCGAGCGGGGTCATGTGTGCCGAGTGCGAGGTGGGCGGAGCCTAGCGGGGTAATGTGTGCAGAGTGCCAGGTGGGCGGAGCCTAGTGGGGTAATTTGAGCAGAGTGCCAGGTGGGCGGAGCCTAGTGGGGCCATGTGTGCTGAGGACGTCAGTGTCGTGGACTGCATGGCTGGGGACAGGTGATTGTGTGTGTGTGTGTGTGTGTGTGTACATGTACATGCCGCGTGCAGGAGGGGGGCGGAGCGAGCTGAGCGGGGAAGTGTCGGCTTCCTGCACACGTAACTAGGGTAAATATCGGGTTATTAACCAAAGCGCTTTGCTTGGATACCCGATGTTTATCTGGGTTACCAGCTTACCGCAGGCTGCCAGCGATGGCTCCCTGCACACTGTAGCTGTAAAATGCCCTGCTTTTGCGGCTAGAACCGTTCTCGAACGTAACTCGAACTGTCGAGCTTTTAGCAAAAAGGTCGAGTTCTAGTTCAATCTAGAACACCCCCCAAAATCACTCGAACCGCGAACTGGAGAACCGCAAACCACGCTCAACTCTAGTTCTGGCCACTTTGAAGGAACTAAGCAATATATTGCGATATATTTTACACAGATTTCGCACACCTTGTCTTTCTTTTTTTACTTCATCAGCAAGGTCTTTCTCAGGCAAACACTTCAAAGCAGACTGGAGTTTCAAGATGTGCTGCTTAAGCTCTTGAGCTTTTGAAGAATCATGAAGAAATGGACAATACTGAGGACTGTAGACACAATGGTCAAGTAAGGAAACTTAGTACAGCTGATGAAAGACAGATTATGCACACTCCCCCTCAAAATCAGATCTCCAGCAGTTCAACTAGCTCAAAACTGGTAACAACCAGTGAGACCCTGGTACACCCATCTATTGCTTGAACAAGTCTGGCTAGAAGTTGTCTTCATGGAAGAATTGCAGCCAATAAGCCACACCTTCTATATGGAAACAAGTGACTCAATTATATACAAAATCATGTGAACTGGGTGCAGATGCTCTGGACTGGGAGTAGGTGCTCTGGACTGATGAGCCAAAATGTGAAACATTTGGCTGTAAAACGAGGCAGTTACCGGAAGGGCTAGTTAGCTGTAAGAACCATACAATAGGTGTCTGCAAGCAAAAGTGAAACATGGTGGGGTTCCTTGAAAGTTTGGGGCTATTCTACTGCACATATTACTGCAAATGGAGTTTGGGATTTGGTCAGGATTATTGGTGCTCTCAATGCTAGAAATACAGGCAGATACAAATCCATAATGCTTCATTAGGGAGGCATCTGATTGGCCCCAAATTTATTTGAAAACAGTAGGGTAACAGCCTAAAACAAATAGACGATGTCATTAAGAACTATCGCCATCGATACATCGTCAATGTTTCCTGGGATTGATTATACTACCTTTCCTGATCTCATCTAGTCTTCCTGAAATTCCTTGTAGGACATATAATTTGTGCAAACTTACATCCACAGAGGATCTATTGTTAGTTCTCCAAGGTATTTGGAACAATCTCCCTGCTGAGCTCCTTCAAAAACTATGCATTAGTGAATTTATCATGTCTTGATGGCAAATGGTGGTCACATCACATATTGTTTTAAAGGGGTATTCCCATCTCCAAGATCCTATCCCAATATGTAATAGGTGTAATAATAAAAATACTTGCAAATACCTCCAATTAGAAAAGTAATATAGTTCTCCTGATATTGCCAAGTCTCTTATCTAATGTGCAGGGCTTTTTAGCTTAGGTATCCATGGTTATATCCACTTATATAATGATAGTTGCTTAGTTTGTTAGTTGCTTGTGATCGTAACCATGGATACCTAAGCTGCAATGCCCTGCACATGAGTTAAGAGACTTGGCTATATCAGGAGAACTGTATTACATTCATTATTAGAGGTATTTGCTATTATTATTATTACTACACCTACTAGATATTGAGATAGGATCATGGAGATGGGAATACCCCTTTAAGTTTGATTTCTCTTTTGTTCATTCATTTTGCATTTTGCTAATTGGTAAAATAAACTATTAACACATCCAATTTTAACAGCAATCATACTGTGCAGAATTTTTTCTTTATCTGCCTAAACGTTTTGCATAGTACTGTACATAAATAGTAAAATGATTCTGATGGCCTTCTCACAAATAATCTGGGTGAAATGGTGTTGGAGAATGAGGGAAAGGCCAATCTATTGAACTCCTTCTTCTCTACAGTATTTCCACAAGAAAATCTCATTTCAGAACACATAATCAGGGGTATCATAAACACTCCATCAAATATCACATATGCTCAATATAGCGAGAAGTACAGCACCACTTCAAAATCAGTAGATAAGTCACCGGGCGACCCAGATTGTATACACCCCCGAGTACTGCAGGAATTAAGTACCATGATAGACATACATATGGTCAAGGATTTCTTATTAAAATCTGGTGCAAGCTTTCAAAAGGGAATGAAAATGTGGACCTGGAAACTATAGGCCGGTAGGTTTAACCTATACTGCGGACAATATCTTTCACGATTTCCTAAGAGATGCTTTAATAATAATATTTATATAGCACCATTAATTCCACAGCACTTTATGTCTATTGACAACACTGTCCCCATTGGGGTTCACAATCTAGAGTCCCTATCTGTATGTGTGGGAGGAAGCCCACACAAACATGGGGAGAACATACAAACTCCTTGCAGATGTTGTCCTTGGTGGGATTTGAACCCAGCTCCCTAGTGCTGCAAGACTGCAGTGCTAACCACTGAGCCACCATACCACACACACTGTGCTCCCCACTCCATGCTATCCTGGAGTATCTCAACAAGCAAGAATAGCCTCATGACCAAGTATCAACATGGGCGTAAGAGGGATCAATCTTGTCAAACTAATCTGATCAGCTTCTATGATAATCCCTTGGATATTATCTAGCTAGATTTTTTAAAGGTGTTTGATATTGTGGCAAAAAAGGTTGATACATAAAATGAGAACAATTCAAAAAACATACTCGTAGGGAATTTAGATTGTGAACAGGGTAGCAATGTATGTAAAGCGCTGTGGAATTAATAGTGTTATATAAATTAAGAAATATTATTAATATTATTATTATTATTATTAATATTATTAATAATAATTAATAATTAATTGAACTAGAGCAGGGTTCCCCAACTCCAGTCCTCAAGGCCCACCAACAGTGCATGTTTTCAGGATTTCCTTAGCATTGCACTGCTGTTGGAACCAGCACCTGGGCAGGTAATTACATTAACACCTGTGCAATACTAAGGAAATCCCAAAAACCTGCACTGTTGGTGGGCCTTGAGGACTGGAGTTGGGGACCTCTGAACTAGAGGATATGTGTAATTAGTTAACCAACTGGCTCAATGATATGAAACAAGTAGTATTATTAATGGAACACACTTTGATTTGGGTCATTGCTTGCTAAAAAGTTGGGTTCTCCAGTGGTAAAAATAGGACCCTCTTATTTTTAATACATTAACTAATGACCTTTTATAGGAAATACAGAGTAAAATATCAATATTTGAAGATCATACCAAATTTATCGAGGGAAATAATTAATTATTACTGAGCTGGAAGCTTGAGTTGAGTAATGGTCATTCAAGCTTAATATAGATAAATGTAAGATCCTGGATGCTTTTCTTACAAAATATAATGTTACAGCTTGCTTACTAGAAAGCATAAAGGAATTGTTCCCCTATTATGGAACAACAAGCATCTTCCTCTAGTTGGGGGTTTCCCAAACTCTAATCATCATAGACCCCTAACAGATCATGTTTTCTGGATTTCCTTAGTATTCCACAGGTGTTGAAATTATTATCAAGACATCAGAAGTTGCCACAGGTTCTCTCACAGGTGCAATATTAAGGAAGTTCTGAAAAGGTGATCTGTTGGTGGCCTGTGAGGAGTGACGATTGGGAAACAATGCTATAGAGCATCATGTTAGGTTATAGGTTGAACTTGATGGATTTATGACTTCTTTCAACCTTAAAATAGACATGACCACACCTGTTCATCAGACTCCTCCATATAAAAAACAGCTTTCCAAGTGGACTATGCCTATGGACAGGTCCGGTCAGATGTTTTTCCAACAAATATCAACTACCATGTACAGAACAGAATAGCTGTGCATTTGATGAGGAAGGCCGCTTAAAGTGCAGAAGAGAAGAGAAACCTATAATATTTATATATTAACAAGTACCACAAATCAAGTCCTAAACGTGACAATCCATAAACTACAAGAAAAATATTAGTCTGTCTATTATGAAACTGAATTTTTGCAGACATCCTGCTTGAATGCCATCAAATGTAAGAGGTATTTTTTCAAGTTTAGGAATCTTTTCAACATAGATAATATTTAATTTATTGATTGAAAACCTTTGTGGAAAGATCGCTTAATTTTAATTATAAAATGACATGTCAATCATCTTAGATAGGACTAAATATCCATTAAACCATACAAGTTTGTAAACAGAAATTCTTTTTATATATTAAAAATGTACTTACCTTGAAAAGTCTCAATATATTGGCCACCATAATGGAGACAGAGCTAGAAGATGCTCCTATCACTCCAACCACCCTCTCAGGTTGAGCAATTATAGGGTTTCCTCCACTCAGACACCTAACTTCCGCCCTATCTTTGTCTATGAGCGGCTGGACAAAGCTCAGAGATTGCTCTAGAGCATGTGTATCTCGGGAACAGGTATCCAGAATTCTTGCACCCAAGGTAATATTGGGCAAAAGGTCAGGGTCAGCATTGATACGATCAAGGGCATACAGCATAGCTTCTAACCGATGTATTCCCTTCTCCTTCTTGAGTTCGCCACATGCTCTGCCATCACTTCCTCTCCCATGGACAGGGAAAAGACCTCCTAAAATGAGGTCGCCATCTATCCTTACAGAATTCATATGAGGTGAACCTTTTGGTTTGGACCAACAAGTCCATGAACCTAGAAGTACCAACGTGCATACCATTACTGTAACCTTTGGCATATCCATGATGCAGGATTTGGGTAAACCAAAAAATGTCCTTCCTCTTTCAGATTCCACTCCAAAGTCAAATTGTCCAGTAGTCTGTTTGATGACTTAAGATGCCGAGGCCATGATGCCATGCAGTTATTGGTCATGAGGCATCAGATATTCTGAAAGAAAAGATGACATAAAATAAATATATATTGAAATGGCACAACTCCATAAAACGTTTAAAGGGAACCTGTCATCAGAAATTTGGCTTTCAACCTAAAAGTTTCCCCCTCTGCAGCTCCTGGGCTGCATTCTAGTAAGGTTTCTATACTTTTTGTGCCCCCTTTTAAACCAAAATAAATACTTTATAAAACTGTACCTTTCGGTTTGAAAATCTTGTAAATCGTCCATGGGGGCGGGTCGTGTGGCGTCCGTTGCTGTATCTTACGCCGTCCCCCATGCTTCAAATCATCCCTCAGGATGCCGCCCACTGCGCCCGAGGTCCCGTGCACGCCGGGACACCTGGTGATGTGGTCTCAGGCACGAGAGTATGGGCGGCACTGTGATTGCATCGCAAGTGCACGCCCATACTTTCGTGGCCACGCTCTCCCCTCTGTACGTCGCTCAGATCCTCCGCTTCTCCTGTAGTGGCCTACTCCGCTTCTCCCATCTATTTCCTGCTGCAGGGTACGATGGGAAGGAGGTGACGTTGGGCCGGCGCAGAACGCTGGAGGCAGTGGGGGAAAGGGCGGGCACGAGAGTATGGGCGGGCACTTGCGATGCAATCACAGCGCCGCCCATAACCTCGTGCTTGCGACCACGTCACCAGGTGTCCCGTCGTGCACGGGACCTCGGGCGCAGTGGGCGGCATCCTGATGGATGATTTGAAGCATGGGGGACGGCGTAAGATACAGCAACGGACGCCAGACGGCCCGCCCCCATGGACGATTTACAAGAGTTTCAAACCGAAAGGTACAGTTTTATAAAGTATTTATTTTGGTTTAAAAGGGGGCACAAAAAGTATAGAAACCTTACTAGAATGCAGCCCATGAGCTGCAGAGGGGGAAACCTTTAGGTTGAAAGCTAAATTTCTGATGACAGGTTCCCTTTAACATTAGATGCATGTTAGGTAAATAGTTCACCTTATTTCAATGTAGATTTGTATGTGTTGGGCTTTCCCTTGCTTAATATTAATGATTAATTACTGTTTTACCATTTTACCCATTTTACCCATTTTACCTGTATATCGGAAATACATGGTGACCTATCATTTAATATTTCATATGACAATATCAAAGAAATGCATTAAGATCTTATGGTAAGGCATAGCTAGCAGCAATCAAACATCCGTAAGGGAAATAAGTCACAGTGTACTGTTCTGCCCATACATTTGACTCATCCTATATAATTAATAGTGATGAGCGAGTACTAAAAAGCTCGGGTGCTCGAAGCTCGGGCCGAGCCTCCCAAGATACTCGTGTACTCGGCCCGAGCACCGAGCCCAATGTTATCCTATGGGAGACCCGAGTATTTTTGTGAAATGACCCCCCGGCAGCATGGAGAAACCCTAAAAATGTCACAAAAGTCTCAGAAGAGTGCTCAAATGACATGGCATCAGCATGGGGAAGACCCCTTGAAGCATTTATCACTCAAAAGTCACAGATGTGAACAATTTTGTCCGAGTTTTACGCCATTTTTACGGACTCACCAGAAAACCTTCCAAAATGACACCAAAATGAATTTTCATGGCGGAAATGTTAAGGGCACATACTCAATAGTGAGATAGAGCTGGTGTATGTTACTTTTTGAGATTAATACATGAAAGATTTTACATGAAAACCTTGTGTGGCACTCCGATGTCCAAAACGCACGTTTTGTGCTTTTTACTAGCGATGTCGGTCATTTTTTTTTTTTTATTCTATCTCCCTCAGTCCGTCGGTCTGTCTCTCTCTGTCTTGTCTGTCCCCCTCTCACAGTCTGTCGGTCAGTTCCCCCCCCTCTCTCTTACTTACCGTTCCCCGATCACTGCCGCGGCGCTGCACAGCTGTTCAAACTCCGGTGGCTTTTCCTCTTTTGAAAAAGCCGGCCGCTCATTAATCAATCTCCTATTCCCTGCTGTCCTGCTTTTCGGCGCCTATGATTGGTTGCAGTGAGACACGCTCCCACACTGAGTGACAGCTGTCTCACTGCAACCAATCACAGCAGCCGGTGTGTGTATACTGTGCAGTGAAATAAATAATTAAATAATTAAAAAAAACGGCATGCGGTCCCCCCAATTTTAATACCAGCCAGATAAAGCCATACGGCTGAAGGCTGGTATTCTCAGGATGGGGAGCTCCACGTTATGGGGAGCCCCCCACCCTAACAATATCAGTCAGCAGCCGCCCAGAATTGCCGCATACATTATATGCGACAGTTCTGGGGCTGTACCCGGCTCTTCCCGATTTACCCTGGTGCGTTGGCAAATCGGGGTAATAAGGAGTTAATGGCAGCCCATAGCTGCCACTAAATCCTAGATTAATCATGTCAGGCGTCTCCCCGAGATTCCTTCCATGATTAATCTGTAAATTACAGTTAAAAAACACACACACCCGAAAAATCCTTTATTAGAAATAAAAAACACTAACAAAGTCCCTCATTACCAATTTATTAACCCCGACAAACCCTCCATGTCCGGCGTACTCCACAGTCCTCCAGCGTCGCGTCCAGCTCTGCTGCATGGAAGTGACAGGAGCTGCAGAAGACACCGCCGCTCCGGTCACCTCCACGCAGCTAATGAGATGAGTAGCGCGATCAGCTGAGCTGTCACTGAGGTTACCTGGATCCAGCGGTGGATGCAGCGGTGGCCGCGGGTAACCTCAGTGACAGCTCAGCTGATCGCGCTACTCACCGCCGCTCCAGTCAGCTCCATGCACCAACTGAGGTGAGTATAGCGATCAGCTGCTGTCACTGAGGTTAATCGCGGCACCGCTGGATCCAGCGGTGGCCGGGAGTTACCTGACTGACAGCAGCTGATCGCGCTATTCCCTTCATTAGCTGCGTGGAGGTGACCGGCGGCTTTTACTATTTTGAAAAAGCCGGCCGCTCATTAAACAATCTCCTATTCCCTGCTTTCCCCGCCCACCGGTGCCTATGATTGGTTGCAGTGAGACACGCCCCCACGCTGAGTGACAGGTGTCACACTGCACCCAATCACAGCAGCCGGTGGGCGTGTCTATACTGTGCAGTAAAATAAATTAATAAATAATTAAAAAAAAACGGCGTGCGGTCCCCCCCATTTTAATGCCAGCCAGATAAAGCCATACGGCTGAAGGCTGGTATTCTCAGGATGGGGAGCTCCACGTTATGGGGAGCCCCCCAGCCTAACAATATCAGTCAGCAGCCGCCCAGAATTGCCGCATACATTATATGCGACAGTTCTGGGGCTGTACCCGGCTCTTCCCGATTTGCCCTGGTGCTTTGGCAAATCGGGGTAATAAGGAGTTAATGGCAGCCCATAGCTGCCACTAAATCCTAGATTAATCATGTCAGGCGTCTATGAGACACCCTCCATGATTAATCTGTAAGTTACAGTAAATAAACACACACACCCGAAAAAATCCTTTATTAGAAATAAAAAACACACACACATTCCCTGGTTCACCACTTTAATCAGCCCCAAAAAGCCCTCCATGTCCGGCGTCATCCAGGATGTTCCAGCGTCGCATCCTGCGCTGCTGCATAGAGGTGACCGGAGCTGCAGAAGACACCGCCGCTCCGGTCACTTCCACGCAGCAAATGAGGTGAGTAGCGCGATCAGCTGAGCTGTCACTGAGGTTACCCGCCGTCACTGGATCCAGTGACAGCGGGTAACCTCAGTGACAGCTCAGCTGATCGCACGGCTGTCTTCATTAGCTGCGTGGAGGTGACCGGAGCGGCGGTGTCTTCTGCAGCTCCTGTCACTTCCATGCAGCAGAGCTGGACGCGACGCCGGAGTCCGTGGAGTACGCCGGACATGGAGGGTTTGTCGGGGTTAATAAATTGGTAATGAGGGACTTTGTTAGTGTTTTTTATTTCTAATAAAGGATTTTTCGGGTGTGTGTGTTTTTTAACTGTAATTTACAGATTAATCATGGAAGGAATCTCGGGGAGACGCCTGACATGATTAATCTAGGATTTAGTGGCAGCTATGGGCTACCATTAACTCCTTATTACCCCGATTTGCCAACGCACCAGGGTAAATCGGGAAGAGCCGGGTACAGTCCCAGAACTGTCGCATATAATGTATGCGGCAATTCTGGGCAGCTGTTGGCTGATATTGTTAGGGTGGGGGGCTCCCCATAACGTGGAGCTCCCCATCCTGAGAATACCAGCCTTCAGCCGTATGGCTTTATCTGGCTGGTTTTAAAAATGGGGGGAACCGCACGCCGTTTTTTTTAATTATTTAATAAATAATTAAAATTAATAATTAAAATTAATAAATAATTAAAAAAAACGGCGTGCGGTTCCCCCCATTTTTAAAACCAGCCAGATAAAGCCATACGGCTGAAGGCTGGTATTCTCAGGATGGGGAGCTCCACGTTATGGGGAGCCCCCCACCCTAACAATATCAGCCAACAGCCGCCCAGAATTGCCGCATACATTATATGCGACAGTTCTGGGACTGTACCCGGCTCTTCCCGATTTGCCCTGGTGCGTTGGCAAATCGGGGTAATAAGGAGTTATTGGCAGCCCATAGCTGCCAATAAGTCCTAGATTAATCATGTCAGGCGTCTATGAGACACCCTCCATGATTAATCTGTAAGTTACAGTAAATAAACACACACACACACCAGAAAAAATCCTTTATTAGAAATAAAAACACACACATATACCCTGGTTCACCACTTTAATCAGCCCGAAAAAGCCCTCCATGTCCGGCGTAATCCAGGATGATCCAGCGTCGCATCCAGCGCTGCTGCATGGAGGTGACCGGAGCCGCAGCACACACAGCCGCTCCGGTCACCTCCACACAGCAAATGAACACAGCCGCGCGATCAGCTGCTGTCACTGAGGTTACCCGCGGCCACCGGTGGATGCAGCGGTGACAGCGGGTAACCTCAGTGACAGCAGCTGATCGCGCGGCTGTGTTCATTTGCTGTGTGGAGGTGACAGGAGCGGCGGTGTCTGCTGCGGCTCCGGTCACCTCCATGCAGCAGCGCTGGATGCGACGCTGGATCATCCTGGAGTACGCCGGACAAGGAGGGCTTTTTCGGGCTGATTAAAGTGGTGAACCAGGGTATATGTGTGTGTTTTTTATTTCTAATAAAGGATTTTTTCGGGTGTGTGGGTTTATTTACTGTAACTTACAGATTAATCATGGAGGGTGTCTCATAGACGCATGACATGATTAATCTAGGACTTAGTGGCAGCTATGGGCTTCCAATAACTCCTTATTACCCCGATTTGCCAACGCACCAGGGTAAATCGGGAAGAGCCGGGTACAGCCCCAGAATTGTCGCATATAATGTATGCGGCAATTCTGGCCAGCTGCTGACTGATATTGTTAGGGTGGGGGGCTCCCCATAACGTGGAGCTCCCCATCCTGAGAATACCAGCCTTCAGCTGTATGGCTTTATCTGGCTGGTATTAAAATTGGGGGGAACCGCACGCCGTTTTTTTAATTATTTATTTATTTATTTTACTGCACAGTATAGACACGCCCACCGGCTGCTGTGATTGGGTGCAGTGTGACACCTGTCACTCAGCGTGGGGGCGTGTCTCACTGCAACCAATCATAGGCGCCTGTGGGCGTGGAAAGCAGGGAATATGAGATGGCTGTGTACAGAGCACAGCGCGCCGGCCGGTATAAAGGCTCGGTCACGCTGTGCAGGCCGGCCAATCACTGCAATTCCACAACTAACAGGGCTGTGGCATTGCAGTGGTCTGCCAGCCAATCCCTGCATGAGGGCTGGCTCTCAAAAGAGCGCCAACATGCAGGGATGAAGACCACGAGTAAAGCACGAGTATTGCAAAATTACTCGGTACCCGCCGAGCAGCCCGAGTACAGTGATACTCGTGCGAGTACCGAGTAGTTACAAGCATGCTCGCTCATCACTAATAATTAACCATCTCATAATGTAAACAGATGAATATTGCAAATGCTGATTTATAATTATATACTGCCTTTTGCTGCTAAATGTGTTTTGAGTCATTCCAATAAATATTATTTTTCCCAAATTAGACCTTAAAATTATGATTTACCATATATTGTAGTTGCGCCTGCTGTACCATATCGTAAAAATAAAATCTATATACAGTATATAAAAAGAGTAAATACACCCCTCACATTTTTGTAAATATTTTATTAGATCTTTTCATTGGACAACACTGAAGATATGACACTTTGATACAATGTAAAGTAGTCAGTGTACAACTTGTATAACAATGTAAATTTGGTGTGACCTCTAAATAACTGAACAAACAGCCATTTGTCAAAACTACTGGCAACAAAAGTGAGTGCACCCCCAAATGAAAATAACAAAATTGTACCCAAAAGTGTTAATATTTTGTGCAGACATCATTATTTTCAAGCACTACCTTAACTCTCTTGGGCATGGAGTTCACTGTAGCTTCACAGTAGCTGATGGATGTTAGAGACCTTGTGCTCCTCCACCTTCTGTTTGAGGATGCCCCATAGATGCTCAATAGGTTTAGGACTAGAGACATGCTTGGCCAGTCCAGCACCTTTACCCTCAGCTTCTTTAGTAAGGCAGTGGACATCTTGGAGGTGTGTTTGCGGTCGTTATCATATTGGAATATGAAGGGAGGGGCTCATGCTTTGCTTCAGTATGTCAGAGTACATGTTGGCATTCATGGTTACTTGAACAAACTGTAGCTCCCCACAGCTGGTAGCACTCATACAGACCCAAACCATGACATACCCACCATCATGCTTGACTGTAGGCAAGACACAATTGTCTTTACTCCTCACTTTGTTGCCACCATATGATCCAAATAAGTTTATTTAAGTCTCATCAGACCACAGAACACGGTTCCAGTAATATATGTGCTTTGTCTGCTTGTCTTCACCAGACTGTTTGAGGGCTTTGATGTGCATCATGTTTAGAAGAGGGTTCCTTCTGGGATGAGAGCCATGCAGACCACCACATGACCAACACGTGATGTTCCCCATCCCCAAGGGGTACATAAGGACCAATTGGCATAGCATAACACTGACACTTCCTGTACACGTGGGCGCAGGGAAGTACAAGGAGGAAGACGGAGCAGGCCATGCACACCTAGCTCTTTCACAACCCCGACAGGCTGACAGACCCTTTTCCATAGCTCCAGTGAAACAGGATTCTGCCAGTCTGGTAGGATTCAACCACTTCCTTGTTAAATATAGACCTGGTCCATTAGCAGGACGATATCGGACTAGAAACCAGCCAAGGTAGCGTGTAATGTTAAACCAAGTTCACAGACATGGGGTGCAAGGATTGAGATAAAAGAAACAGCCAAAGATTAAATAATATACTTAAGCGCCTTAAGGGCACACTAGATAATATACTATAAACAAGATGAAATTTACGGATATTATGTCAGAAGTACAATTACAGATAAGTTAGGCCGCTTTCATATTGCGTTTTCACCTACGTTCACTGGTCCCGTCAAGGCATCCATCCGAACCCCCCTCCCCCCCTCAAAATGTGTTTCAGACGCATACACCGACGGCCATTGACTATAATGGAGCAGACAGAGTCAGCGTATGCTCTGTCTTGCACCATTTTTGGGCATATACGTTTTCTGCAGGCAGACACCCGAACGTAGTTTACTAGATTCGGGTGTCAGCCTACAGAAAACGTATATGCCCAAAAATGGTGCAAGACAGAGCATACGCTGACTCCATCTGCTCATTATAGTCAATGGCCCTGTTGGCATATGCGTACGATACATGTTTTGCAGTGGGGAGGGGGGTTCAGACAGATGCCCCGACAGGACCAGTGAACGTAGGTGAAAACGCAATGTGAAAGCGACCTTATGGTTGCAAACAGATACACAGATTGATCAGTTACCTTGTTCCTTTATGGCTAGGCCTGGTGCTGACTCAACACATGGGGATGCTGTGGAGCCACTGGTTTCCTTGAGACTTTCCCCACATGTGACTCGACATGACCTCCCAGAGAACAGACGATATGTGCCCTTTCATTTTTATGAACCTATGTACCTCCCATGTACTGCCCCCTTTATGACTAAGACTGGGCTTTGCTTCCAGTTTCCAGAAAGTTATGAATTGGAATTTTTCTCCATATCTACACCCCTGAGTGTGCCAAGCGGAAGACATGCCCATCATATTTCTAGTTATGATTTGATCTATCTATGGATAGGAAACACGGGGTGCCTATTGTCTTCCTATGGCCAGTTATTAATTATCAACTGGTATGCATGTCCCACAATTTAGGGAAAATATGTGTGATGTGACCTTGTCATCAGGAAGCTGGAAATATGCCTGGCCTATCTGTGGGAGTCATGCACTCCCCAATATTGTAGCTCTTACACAAGAGCCTCAAATTCTGAGCAATCTTGTTTGAATCTGTATGTAAAACTTGTAGTTGTCAGCCTATCCCTTAGCTAAATTACTCTTGACAGCAGGGGGCCTTGTTCTACTCAGGAACTCTTCCTGACTCTTGATTACTTTTGTCACCCTGCCATTTGTTCCTTGTGGCAGAGCAGGATGTGTGTTAATGGAAGTGACAGCTGGCTGACCTGTATGAATATCATATTCCTCAGAATATTCCTCACAAACCTCTTGATATGATGGTGAGCATGTACACTTAACTCCTTTGGTTGACCATGGCGAAGCATATTCTGAGTGGAACCTCTGTTGAGTAACCGCTGTTTGGTCTTGGCCACCATGCTGTAGTTCAGTTTCAGAGTGTTGGCAGTCTTTTTATAGCTTAGGCCATCTTTATGTAGAGCAGCAATTATTTTTTTCAGATGCTCAGAGAATTCTTTGCCATGAGGTGCCATGTTGAACGTCCAGTGACCAGTATGAGAGAGTGTGTGAGCGATAACACCACAAGTAACACACGTGCTCCCCATTCTCACCTGAGACCTTGTAACACTGAGTCACATGATAATGGGAGTAAACTAGCTAATTGAACACAATTTGGTCATTTTCACTTAAGGGTGTACTCACTTTTTTGCTAGTGTTTTAGACATTACTGTGAGTTCAGTTATTTAAAGTGACACCAAATTTACACTGTTATACAAGCTGTACATTAATTATTTTACATTGTACCAAAATGTCATATCTTTAGCGTCGTCCCATGAAAATATATAATAAAATATTTACAAAAATATGAGGGGTGTACTCACTTTTGTGATAAACTGTAAGTCTTATCACTAATAATTTACATAGTGCTTCCAAACTACAACATCACAAAACCAATAACCAATGGAATCCTGGGCCTTGTAAATTGATATCCTTAATTATTCATTATAGGCAGACATGATTAACATACACACAATGTTAAAAATCACTGACAATGTAATATAAGAAAAACAATTTGATCCACAACACGATGCCCTGAATAAAGTCAATTGCAAATTCAATGGGATGACAATCAGGTGTGAGTGGACGATCTGTTCTAAAGAACAGAGCTCTACTGGCACAAGAGCCTCTCTGTGAAAAGGCTGTCTGCATCACTAGAGTGCTAGTTTCTTTCTCCGTGAAGAGGCTATTTCTAGATTTAATTCCTCGAGGGAGCATTGCGTGGCCTATAAGCCTCGTTTTGCTAACTTGTTGCTTTCTATATGGCGCTTTACCCCTTAAGCCCCCAGAGGAATTCCAAACATAAAAAGTTTTTGTAAAGGTCTCCAGTGCACTAAGGGTTATTAGCAGGCGCTGTCCCTCCAAATAAAACCAAGACTAGATAACATTAAAATATTTATTCCAATAAGAACAAATATGCATGTCAAGGTTAGGATGACCTCCTCTTCAGGTTTCTTGGTACATTAGAGGCCATAAGTGTCTGGCCAAGAGATGCTCTTATGTGTTTATTGTTCAGCTGGATGAAATATCACAGTTTGCAGAGCTATTTCATAAACCAACGAGGGGCACCAGATACCACTGTATGCCTAGAGAATGAAATCCATCTGATACATGTCAGGAAAGAATCTACATAGCTATCTCCATTGGAAATTGCAAAATGCAGTGCGACGGGTAATGAAGCTGTAAATAATCCATGCAGGTTTCTTGTTTCCAAACTGAGGAAGCTGAGGGGGCTTCATCAGCACATTGTGTACTATCTGTAAGTGTGAAAATAGGTTATCCATGGAAAATTCTAACATTCATATATACTATCAGACTCACGCAGAACAGCTGCAGATAAGAATAATTACAGGCTACATGAAAGGTATACATTCCTTTAAATTCTAAATAGAAAATAATCCAAACAATAAGGTAAATTACACATCCTATAATGTCATCCAAAGTCAAAGAAATGTTCATTCTAAATTGGCTATTTATATTAGAAAATGTTCAGACTTTATAAATATAAGAAATGTAAAATGTTAATGTATTTATTAGCGAATATAAATGGTAATGAGTCGGGGCCTTATTTGACATTTTATGGACTATGAAATATTTTTCAATTATGACAGGTGTTATGTTATGTACACCCGTCGTAATGAAGAGAACACTGGAGTAAGATGTGCCGAATTCATTAGGAGACAGGCATCCTTTAATTCATTTGGGGCATCTGACTATCAAAAATGTACAACAAATGTACTCCACCATTGAAGAATAAAGTATGCTGAATTTATTGGGTGCGCTTGGCCCACCCCATGGCACGTAAGCTCCATTCACTTTAAAAAATGTTGTAGGAATGGTCAGGAAGGGTGTTCAAATGGCAAAAGTCATAACATTTTGACACAACTTTAGATTGAAAATAAATATTGCTACATTTTAAGCAATTTTAAGACAGGATTATGGCTGTTCAGTGAATCAGGGTCTTAAAGGGGTATTCCCATCTCCAATATCCTATCCCAATATGTAGTAGGTGTAATAATAAGAATATTAGCAAATACCTCCAGTTAGAAATGTAATATAGTTCTCCTGATATAGCCATGTCTCTTACCTCATGTGCAGGACATTGCAGCTTAGGTATCTTTGGTTACATCCACTCATATAGTGACAGGTAATTAATTGTTCACAGTCATGCCCATGAATACCTAAGTTGCAATGCCCTGCACATGAGGCAGAGACATGGCTATATCAGGAGAATTATACTAAATTTCTAATTGGAGTTATTTGCTAATATTATTATTACACCTACTACATATTGGGATAGGATCTTGGAGATGGGAATAACCCTTTATAGAGTAAAGGGGGCTTTACACGCTACGATATCGTTAATGTTTTATGGTCGGGGTCACGTTGTTAGTGTCGCACATCCGGCGTCATTAATGTCGCACATCCGGCGCCATTAACAATATCGCAGCGTGTAACACTTACCAGCGATCTTAAGCGACCTCAAAAATGGTGAAAATCGTTCACCATGGAGAGGTCGTCCCAAAACTAAAAATCGGTAATGGTTGATTATCGATGTGGTTCGTCGCTCCTGCGGCAGCACACATCGCTGTGTGTGACACCGAAGGAGCGAGGAACGTCTCCTTACCTGCCGCTGGCCACAATGCGGAAGGAAGGAGGTGGGCGGGATGTTACGTCCCGCTCATCTCTGCCCCTCCTCTTTGATTGGCCGTCCGCTTAGTGACGTCGCGATGACGTTGCTGTGATGCCGAAGGTCCCTCCCCCTTGAGGGAGGGATTGTTTGGCAGTCACAGCGATGCCGCCGACCAGGTAAATACGTGTGACGCTGCCATAGCGATAATGTTTGCTGCGGCAGCAATCACACGAAATCACATGCACCACGGGGGCGGGTGCTTTTGCGTACGATATCGCTAGCAATTGCTAGCAACATCGTAGCGTGTAAAGCCCACTTTACTGTTGGTTCAGGAGAAATTGCAGCAGAATGTCTGTGTCTGCCTCTAGCTCTTCCCTCCTCCTCCTCCCCACTCCATAGAACTTCATGAGCACAAACTGTCATCTCCTGCAAAAATAAGGTAACAGTCTGCATTCAATGAAAACAGATTTTACCACTAAATTGCAAATACTGATCAGTCCAGAGGGAGAAAGAGGCCGAATTCTCTAATAACATATTACAAAGTTTCTTATTTTCATCTGCACTATTAATTTAATGGGGGTGGAATACATTGACGGTAACTCTTTAGACTTTAATTTACATTATAGAAGGGAATCTTATGACATCACATATTGCCTGTATGTAAGTAAAAAGTAAGCTATTATTTAAGGACACAGGATGCTAGAAACATCAAACTGACAAACTGATTCAGAAAAATGACCTTTCATCAGCTGCTATTATTTATACATTAGATGCAGACTAATCTGTAAGATGTTTCTACAGGAAATTAATGGAAGATTATTGAGCGATGGCACCATTTAAAAGTATCATTATAAAAAATATTTAAAACAACAGAGGGTTAAGGCCCTGTCACACACAGAGATAAATCTGCGGCAGATCTGTGGTTGCAGTGAAATTGTGGACAGTCAGTGTCAGGTTTGTATGGGGAGATAAGGTATGCACACCAGTGACTATGTAAGGGGAATACATGAAATAGCAGAAACTGCTGTGTGAATACTGACTTGAAAAATCCAATAGCTATATGCAAGAGTGAATATGTGAAAAATGGAATCTGCATTACTGCGATGAACATATGAATCAAGAGAAATTTAGCTACTGAATTGATCAATGCAATAGAGCCCCAACACTACGCCAAAGTATTTCTCTACGTTGGGGTCCCTAGCTTGTGTGTGTCCTCTCATGCAGTTAAAAAACCTACCGTGTATGGGAAGCTGAGACCCATACCGTGTATGGGAAGCTGAGACCCATACTGTGTATGGGTCTCAGCTTCCCATACACGGTAGGTTTTTTAACTGCATGAGAGGACACACACAAGCTAGGGACCCCAACGTAGAGAAATACTTTGGCGTAGTGTTGGGGCTCTATTGCATTGATCAATTCAGTAGCTAAATTTCTCTTGATTCATATGTTCATGGCAGTAATGCAGATTCCATTTTTCACATATTCACTCTTGCATATAGCTATTGGATTTTTCAAGTCAGTATTCACACAGCAGTTTCTGCTATTTCATGTATTCCCCTTACATAGTCACTGGTGTGCATACCTTATCTCCCCATATTGATGTTTTTTTAGGTTTTTGCACCCAGTTCGGACTTAGAATGGTGTTCCAAACGTTATTCCTAAGTGTCAGGTTTGTGACTATGTACAAATGGAACAATATGCCCATGATTTCACTGCAACCACAGATCTGAAAAAGATTTATCTGTGTGTGATGGGGCCTTTACTTGACGTGGTTGTCTCAAGAGGAGCCTTGTATTTCATAGCTAGGATAGGAAGGAGCCACTCCTTGTTGGTGTCTCCTGCTCCTGCCATAGTGGGGGCTCTCGAGCAGAGGAACCCCTTTTCTGAAGAGCTTATGGACAAGCAGGGGCGGACGGGTCATTGACGCAGGGGGGCAATTGCCCCCTGGGCTGGTCTATGAGCTGTAGTTTCGGGCCGCCCGGCCACCTATCTCATTGGTGTGAGTGGCTGCTGCAGCCCCTAAGCTCCCTCTCTGCAGTGACAGGAGGCTGGCGGCTGCACATACTGCTGTACGAAAGCAGCATTCTGCCACTCACCCGGAGCAGACCAGGCGGAGCGTCAGTTCAAAAGAGTTGATTCCTGACTTCCTGCAGTGTTCTGCTCTCCACTGAGGCCAGTTCCACTGCATATACAGACACTTTTTTGAAGGTAAATATACATAAGTGGTTCTGTGTTTGTGCTTTGTTTATATGGACTGGCTGTGTGTGTGTGTGTGTGTGTGTGTGTGTGTGTGTGTGTGTGTGTGTGTGTGTGTGTGCGCGTGCGATGTAAGGTATGTATATGAGGCCTGGCTGTGTGTGTGTGTGTGTGTACATAGGAGGCCTGTATGTGTGCATATAGGAGGCCTTGCTGTGTGTGTGTGTGTGTGTGTGTGTGTGTGCGTGTACATAGGAGGCCTGTATGTGTGCATATAGGAGGCCTGGTTGTGTGTGTGTGTGTGTGTACGTACGTGTGTGTGTATATAAGAGGCCTGGCTGTGTATGTGTGTGTGTGTGTGTGGCGCCCCGGAGGCTTCCGTCGCCACAGGTCATTGCACCCCATCTGCGGTGTGATGCCCCATTCTGGGAGAGGAAGAGAGTGAACTCCGGTCCCCTGGTAAATTCACACTACACCCATTGCTAGGGACACACAGGACCAGGGAAAGTGGCAGGCAACCCTCCCATGCTGCATGCTGAGAGGGGCTGTAAGACCCATCCCTGCTCCCATAGGGTGGTAGCTTAGCAACTGGGGAGGTGGGAGGAGCCACCAGAGAGCAGATAGAGAAAGGAAGGTCAAGTTAGTTTCAGTTTACCTCAGGGAGTGAAAGAGTGAGGAGCCAGCATGTAGTTGGAGAAGAAGAACGAGAGCAAGGAGGGAGGAGGAGGCCTGCTGGAGGCAGGCAAGGAGGAAAGAAAGAAAGAAAGAAAGAAAGAAAGAAGGAAAGAAAGGCTCCAAGTCAGTCAGGAGCAGAGGAACTGAAGGAGACGCTTCCTGGTGAAGATCCTGGGACCCAGAGGTCCAGGTGACACCACGCAGAGAAGGAAAGAAAGGGTCGCAGGGCCGCGGGTAGTCCTGTAGGTACCACGAGCAGTCCTTGTTGGGTACCGAAGCCGAGGGCCCAGAGGCGCTACGAGTAGCTGCAGGCTGCGGTGGCCTGGTCCACAGTGACATCGGTGGAGTGATTAGCTGCGACAGGGGACGGTCCCTAGAGACTGGAGGAGTGAAAAGACAATCTCCAAACAGTAAAAACCGAGGCCCAGGGAATTGCAAGCTCCCAGGGCCAGAACCCAGAGCAGACCTTCAGAAAAGGGGTAATCAGCCGACAGGTGACCCCCCAGCCTGGAGGCTGTAATGGAGGCCAAGCCAAGTCCATCTAACTAAGGCAAGGCTAGTGAAGACAGCAGAGAAAGAGACACTAAGAGAAGGGTACCGGATTTCACGCTCTGAATCATCCAGAAACGGCGGAGGTCCCTGACAGAGGTCCCAGCAGTCCAAGGGTCCTGCTGCCCTGACAAGAACTGTGAGTAAAAGAACTTGAACTGCACCCTTGGAGTTGCCTCTGTTATTTCTGCTGCATAGACACTCACAAGCACCAACTGTGCCCCGGGCATTGCTCCACCTGTGGGGAGCAGTACTACCATTGCTGCCATAACATCATCCCGGTGGCCTCACACAGCAGCGGCGGCTTAATAGCCGCATACTACAGGTGGCGTCACGAACACAAACTTTATTCAACAAGCCACATATAGTACTGACACCCACCAGGGCCACGGAGCCGGGCCCAGCCACCACTGACTACCACCGGACTAGTCCGGCCCGGCACCGGGTGTCCCATAGCCCTGGGGTGGGCGAGTCAACTTTTGGCGTCACGAACAGGATCTCGTGCCCGGTCCAACCGGGTACTGTGCGCCTGAAGAACCGTGTGACAGACAGTGTACTTTGCTGAGAAACCGCCGCCATTAGCGCTGCTGAGAGCGGGAAGAAGGGGGGCGTGCAAGAAGAAAGGGCGCGAAGAGAAGCCCCGCCCCCTTGTCCAAGAAAAGCACGCAAAGCGGTGCCCGCCATAGAAGGCGGAGGAAGAAAAGATGGCGCGTGAAGAAGCTAAAAGGATGGACGCCGAGCAACGAGCGGCCAGAGGAGGAGTGGCCGAGCCGGGACACGCACCTCAGAACCGGGTTGTGTCCTGCGTCCTGGAGAGCGGAGAAGATCCAGCAGCCGCTGCAGAGCCGGGTAAAGAGAGTGACACCCCCAGCCGGCGGAACCCGGATTACCAGGTGGGGTTCCTGCCCGGTCCTCCTGCAGGCGCGCGTGCCACGACCGCAGCTCCGATACCAGCACCCTGCAGCAAGACAGCGACCACCAGAACACCGGAGATGCTACTGAGGGGTGAGTCATTTAATGCCCCTGCCAGCGCGAGAGCCCCAACCCCCGCTGCCATGCCCGCGGTCCCTGGAGGGACGCCCGGCACGGCGACGCTGATCCGGGCCGCAGCTACGCCAAGTGCGGCCCGCCAAGATCTCACCGCCGGAGCGACACCCATCCACACCGCAGCAGCGACTCCAACCCAGGCCGCCGCCATGCCAAGCGCGGCCCGCCAAGACAAGGAGGCAGCCCCGGAAGAGCCAGAGTGGCGCCGTATGGCTGGTAACCCCCTGCAAGCCAGCAGCCTCGCGCCAGCCAGTAACCCTATGCAAGCCAGCAGCACTACCTCAGAGCAGGCCCAGGCCGCAGCATCTTGCAGCAGGCCTGCTACAGCCACGCAGGAGACGCAGACTGTGCTGACCGCTGTCTACCTGCTGCCGGGTGGGGAGCCGGAGAAGAATCCCTACATGTAAAGAAGTAAGGAGTTGCTGAACTGTATATAGCCCCTGTCTGCCCCTTATTCTTTTCGAAGATGACACCCTTTCCTGCTGTACTGCCCCTGATGCTTTTTGAAGACGTCACCCCCATGTTATGTGCTACCGGGCCACTGAACTGGAATGTGGGCCCCGGTGGAAGTGTATGTGTTATGTCCTACCAGGCCTCTGGACTTAGTGGCTGGTATGTTGTGTATGTGTCTTATGTAACCAGGCCATTGGACTTAATGGCTGGTCGATTGTCCCATTATTGTTTGATTGAAAGAAACGAACTGCCGGGCTACTGGACTTGTAGTAGCCAAAGATGTAATTAGTTGCACCCGTTGTGCCCCCTACCAGAATTATGGGGGATTTGCCTGAACCGTGCAATGGACTGGAAGTGCACACATAGTTTCTTTATAAGAAGTTTGCAACGTTCATGATATGTGCCTCCCATAAAGGGAAGAAATGTTTTACAGTTTATGTTATTGCATACCAAAAATGTTTTGCAGTTCTCCATATGTTTTTGTTGTTTTTCAGCCCGAGGACGTGCTGGGATTTGCTGTGGGGGAGTGTGGCGCCCCTGAGGCTTCCGTCGCCACAGGTCATTGCACCCCATCTGCGGTGTGATGCCCCATTCTGGGAGAGGAAGAAAGTGAACTCCGGTCCCCTGGTAAATTCACACTACACCCATTGCTAGGGACACACAGGACCAGGGAAAGTGGCAGGCAACCCTCCCATGCTGCATGCTGAGAGGGGCTGTAAGACCCATCCCTGCTCCCATAGGGTGGTAGCTTAGCAACTGGGGAGGTGGGAGGAGCCACCAGAGAGCAGATAGAGAAAGGAAGGTCAAGTTAGTTTCAGTTTACCTCAGGGAGTGAAAGAGTGAGGAGCCAGCATGTAGTTGGAGAAGAAGAACGAGAGCAAGGAGGGAGGAGGAGGCCTGCTGGAGGCAGGCAAGGAGGAAAGAAAGAAAGAAAGAAAGAAGGAAAGAAAGGCTCCAAGTCAGTCAGGAGCAGAGGAACTGAAGGAGACGCTTCCTGGTGAAGATCCTGGGACCCAGAGGTCCAGGTGACACCACGCAGAGAAGGAAAGAAAGGGTCGCAGGGCCGCGGGTAGTCCTGTAGGTACCACGAGCAGTCCTTGTTGGGTACCGAAGCCGAGGGCCCAGAGGCGCTACGAGTAGCTGCAGGCTGCGGTGGCCTGGTCCACAGTGACATCGGTGGAGTGATTAGCTGCGACAGGGGACGGTCCCTAGAGACTGGAGGAGTGAAAAGACAATCTCCAAACAGTAAAAACCGAGGCCCAGGGAATTGCAAGCTCCCAGGGCCAGAACCCAGAGCAGACCTTCAGAAAAGGGGTAATCAGCCGACAGGTGACCCCCCAGCCTGGAGGCTGTAATGGAGGCCAAGCCAAGTCCATCTAACTAAGGCAAGGCTAGTGAAGACAGCAGAGAAAGAGACACTAAGAGAAGGGTACCGGATTTCACGCTCTGAATCATCCAGAAATGGCGGAGGTCCCTGACAGAGGTCCCAGCAGTCCAAGGGTCCTGCTGCCCTGACAAGAACTGTGAGTAAAAGAACTTGAACTGCACCCTTGGAGTTGCCTCTGTTATTTCTGCTGCATAGACACTCACAAGCACCAACTGTGCCCCGGGCATTGCTCCACCTGTGGGGAGCAGTACTACCATTGCTGCCATAACATCATCCCGGTGGCCTCACACAGCAGCGGCGGCTTAATAGCCGCATACCACAGGTGGCGTCACGAACACAAACTTTATTCAACAAGCCACATATAGTACTGACACCCACCAGGGCCACGGAGCCGGGCCCAGCCACCACTGACTACCACCGGACTAGTCCGGCCCGGCACCGGGTGTCCCATAGCCCTGGGGTGGGCGAGTCAACTTTTGGCGTCACGAACAGGATCTCGTGCCCGGTCCAACCGGGTACTGTGCGCCTGAAGAACCGTGTGACAGACAGTGTACTTTGCTGAGAAACCGCCGCCATTAGCGCTGCTGAGAGCGGGAAGAAGGGGGGCGTGCAAGAAGAAAGGGCGCGAAGAGAAGCCCCGCCCCCTTGTCCAAGAAAAGCACGCGAAGCGGTGCCCGCCATAGAAGGCGGAGGAAGAAAAGATGGCGCGTGAAGAAGCTAAAAGGATGGACGCCGAGCAACGAGCGGCCAGAGGAGGAGTGGCCGAGCCGGGACACGCACCTCAGAACCGGGTTGTGTCCTGCGTCCTGGAGAGCGGAGAAGATCCAGCAGCCGCTGCAGAGCCGGGTAAAGAGAGTGACACCCCCAGCCGGCGGAACCCGGATTGTCAGGTGGGGTTCCTGCCCGGTCCTCCTGCAGGCGCGCGTGCCACGACCGCAGCTCCGATACCAGCACCCTGCAGCAAGACAGCGACCACCAGAACACCGGAGATGCTACTGAGGGGTGAGTCATTTAATGCCCCTGCCAGCGCGAGAGCCCCAACCCCCGCTGCCATGCCCGCGGTCCCTGGAGGGACGCCCGGCACGGCGACGCTGATCCGGGCCGCAGCTACGCCAAGTGCGGCCCGCCAAGATCTCACCGCCGGAGCGACACCCATCCACACCGCAGCAGCGACTCCAACCCAGGCCGCCGCCATGCCAAGCGCGGCCCGCCAAGACAAGGAGGCAGCCCCGGAAGAGCCAGAGTGGCGCCGTATGGCTGGTAACCCCCTGCAAGCCAGCAGCCTCGCGCCAGCCAGTAACCCTATGCAAGCCAGCAGCACTACCTCAGAGCAGGCCCAGGCCGCAGCATCTTGCAGCAGGCCTGCTACAGCCACGCAGGAGACGCAGACTGTGCTGACCGCTGTCTACCTGCTGCCGGGTGGGGAGCCGGAGAAGAATCCCTACATGTAAAGAAGTAAGGAGTTGCTGAACTGTATATAGCCCCTGTCTGCCCCTTATTCTTTTCGAAGATGACACCCTTTCCTGCTGTACTGCCCCTGATGCTTTTTGAAGACGTCACCCCCATGTTATGTGCTACCGGGCCACTGAACTGGAATGTGGGCCCCGGTGGAAGTGTATGTGTTATGTCCTACCAGGCCTCTGGACTTAGTGGCTGGTATGTTGTGTATGTGTCTAATGTAACCAGGCCATTGGACTTAATGGCTGGTCGATTGTCCCATTATTGTTTGATTGAAAGAAACGAACTGCCGGGCTACTGGACTTGTAGTAGCCAAAGATGTAATTAGTTGCACCCGTTGTGCCCCCTACCAGAATTATGGGGGATTTGCCTGAACCGTGCAATGGACTGGAAGTGCACACATAGTTTCTTTATAAGAAGTTTGCAACGTTCATGATATGTGCCTCCCATAAAGGGAAGAAATGTTTTACAGTTTATGTTATTGCATACCAAAAATGTTTTGCAGTTCTCCATATGTTTTTGTTGTTTTTCAGCCCGAGGACGTGCTGGGATTTGCTGTGGGGGAGTGTGGCGCCCCTGAGGCTTCCGTCGCCACAGGTCATTGCACCCCATCTGCGGTGTG